>NC_079172.1:38226269-38438769 GCF_947568905.1 Ostrea edulis | reverse complement strand
TTACCAGTACTCAGGCTTAAAATCCACAAGAACATTTTCTGACATATTGTATTTGTGTTTATAACAGGGATATCCTGCGGAATTCGCCATGTACCTGAATTACACACGAGGATTGCGATTCGAGGAGGCCCCGGACTACATGTACCTGAGACAGTTGTTCCGAATTCTATTCCGGACATTAAATTATCAGTACGATTATGTATTTGACTGGACAATGCTCAAACAAAAGGCAGCTAACTCTGCAACAGTCATGAACGGAGGAACAACTCACATGGCAACGGCTGGTAAGTTATACAAAGGATGAATTATACAGCTTACTGCTCATATCTTTCTCCGGGCAGGAAACCAGTTTTATACAAAGGATGAATTATACAGCTTACTGCTCATATCTTTCTCTGGGGGACCAGTTTTATACAAAGGATATGAATTGTTCATCTTACTGCTCATATCTTTTTCTGGGGGACCAGTTTTATACAAAGGATGTGAATTATACAGCTTACTGCTCATATCTTTCTCGGGGCAGGGAACCAGTTTTATACAAAGGATGTATTATTCAGCTTCCTGCTCGAATTTTTCTCTTGGGGACCAGTTTTTATCAGTGTGAGTGGTATGAACAATATTGCTGTAAAAAAAAATTCCTTCACGGAAATTCATCAAGTTACCTTGATGCAAAAAGGTTTTCATGAATAATTTTGTGTTTATGTAGTTATTAACAAATTGAATCCTCTCAAGAAATTTGGATTAGAAATTGAAAGTAGAATCTACTCTCATTGTATATGACATTAAGCAAGTTTGGGCAATTTACACATTATAAAACTGTGACACAGACATGTAGGAAATAAAGAATCAGTATAAGGAATCACTGTCTTGTTGTCAGGTATGTGAAGTGATTAACTTGATTTATTTATCACATTTTCCATTGTCATTAATCACCTTACATACCCATCAATGTAGACAGTGATTCCTTATATTTACATTGTATATTTGAAATAAAAATGAAAATATAAAATCAGCACATCAAACACTGCCTAGTAGAATTAAAATATACAACATTCTATGTTAATTTCCATAGTCCCCGCCCACTGACCTTTTATTTGGCATGAACTGAGAAATTTACATCCAGTTGTAAGTTGTGTTAATTAGCAGATTGGTCAGCTTCAAAGGCTTATCACAAAGGAAACGGTTAGAAATGTAAATATAAAACTCTTGTCGCGATAAATAATGTGTCTACATATAGCTGTATTCTGGGCCTCTGACACACACCAAAGTCTTGGTGACATCTTCAGGCACTGCACTGTCTGCAAGAGATTTACAGGTGGTGCCTGTTAAGCTTGATGCAATAGTGAAAACCAAACCTGTGAACAAATTCTTAGAATCAGAGCAGAACACAAGCTGTGTTTTCCCCGTCTTGCTCAGTTATATGCAGTATAATCTGTCTAAATCGGCTGTGTGTGGTTCCAAAGAAATTGGCTGGTTTACACAGAGTCCGGAGTGCTATGAGAGTTGCTTCCCTTGTATTCACTGTCTATGCATACGTGTGTAATGCTTGCTAACGTTTTATTATATCACAAAAGAATTTAAAATTAAAAAATATAAATTTCAGTATTTTATCGTTGTGTTCTTTTGAAAAAGTAAACAGTCTAAAATCTGGAAATTATTCGCATACTTTTCTGTTGGTAAATTGTCGATTTCTTCTACATCATTGCCGTCCTCAAGTGCTACATTATGTACGTTCGTCAAGTTTGTGTTGTGTTGTGTTCGTCTAAAATTTGTCTTACCCAGCTTACATCATAAATTTCTTTAATGGAAATATCACTTTCAACTTTCTCATTTGTTAAATGGAAACTGATGTAATGCAAAGTGATCGACCGGACATGATGAGTTGAGCTAACTAATTGTATATCATCACTGTCTGACTCACCAGAGAGCTCCAAGAAAGTCCATGAGGGGAAACCCTGCTTTTGGAAAACATGACTGCATTGTTAACGATTTTGTTTCATTTCAAGAATGTATCGAATTCATTGATTAATTGAACTTTGTCTTTTAACGTCAGTTCTTGTCTCTGTCGTTATGGGGGAGGCCCATGCACCATTACCTCATACACAAGATAAATAAAGCTATAATTGATAGCAGTTGGGACTGTGTAAGCCGGCTGATATACAGAATACACAGTATCCAGAGTACAGGGAATCATTTATAAAGTATTTGTTAAAGAAATGTTAGGGACTATATTTTGTGGCCGAAATTGATGCCGGAGTACTCAGAGGCCAGTTTGGACAAATTATACTGTATATCCCAGTGCAAGATGTATATATACAATTGTCATGTTAAACTTTATGCTGCCTTTATTTTCCATAGATAGTGTAGAACGGAAATAGCTGTGGAAGTTTATTTTAAATGCAGTTCAGAGAACATGTGGTTACATCAATAATATATTTCACAGGTCGTTGAAGTAAAAGAGAAAATGGCAATAGCAGAGACATTGTGAATTCTTCTCAACTTTTTCATACTATCTGCAGTACCACTCCAGAGTGGCTGATTAATACCACTATACAGAGTCATGTGACCAAACAAGTTCTCCACCATGGGTCACTGTTTGATTGCTGTGATAGCTCTCTACAGAGGGCGCTAGTGATAACTGTAAATCTTCTGTTACTATTGGTAACTGTGTGTGTGTATCCTGTCTTGAAGACTCTAAAATGTGAAACATTGAAAACACAGCCATTAATTTTCATTTTTGTGCTGGAGACAGAGCTTTCTAAACTATAATCATGAAGTGAATGTGCTATTCAAATTGCTGTATATATGATCTGATTGCTAACTGAGTGATTTTGATATGGTACATCTGGTTGTATGTAAATTTTTAACCCAGTAAGAATGTGTTCAACATACTTTTACAATTTGACTTTACATAAGTTGTATTTTTACATGTAAATCTATAGTTTATAGAATGTATGTTCCTGGCATCATGATTATGAAATTTGGATACATCAGTCTTCGTAATTATTTTCATTTAGTAATATTTGTTTTAAATTTTTGGAAGAATAAAGAATATAGTGCATCGAGGGTGTTTCAAAAATTTTGTATTAGATTGGTCCATGCGTAAATGATTTTGAGTTGTCTAAAGTTATGGATATTGTTTTAAATGAGTTACATTATTAACAAAGTATCTGTGTGTTGTTGATTTTGAATGAACACTGTCAATATATAACTTGCACTAGCCCTTATTTTTACCACTTTATGAACATGTATTATATATGTGCTAGCTGTTATGATTTGCACATTTATCCAAGGTTATGTCAAGGTCAATCTTTTATCTGTAAACAATCTGTTGAAATGTAGACATACAGTGGTATTCTTTTTTAAAACATCCCCAGTAAAATCATGTATTTTATTTGCCAATTATATTTTGTATGTTACATGTATGTGTGCAGTGAACATTTTTAAACAATTGATCTGATTTTTAATTTTATATAGTTTTTTTAATGCTTTGTAAGGTTTTGGTTAGACTTTTCATGTGCATACAATTTAACAGGAAGAAAGTTTTTCATTGTGGTATGTATTTATCGGGATTTTTTTCATTTTTGGATATATTTTCTGACTAACTACTGGCTTGAATAATATTTTCAGTCCCCAATTTTCTTTTTTTCAATTCAATAGATTACACTTCCTATAAGGCTGTTACTGATATCACCACTTACACGTAGCAATAAACATAATTTTGACCTGAGCGGGACCTCCATTTTTAGCCAATCAGAGTTCATGTTTCTTCATGTTTGTTTAGTGATTATATGAGTGGATCTTGCACCTGATCTTACTTAGATTGTTGATTTTGTTGGAACTTTTGAGACACATTTACTCAGAATTTAAGACATTCACAAGGACTATGACAAGTTGACCAAAAGCTGTGAAAAGAGTTGGAATTTTTTTTATTCTTTTCTGTCACCACATTACGGATATCATTTTCAATGGTGTCCATGATAAGTTCAAATTAACATAAATCAACTATTATCTGTTTTTATATGTTAAAAAAGAGGATGAATTTGATTTGATCATGCAATTGCACATGGAACCAATCAGAGTTCAGATATCCAACCCTGAAAATTTCAACTTTATTTATCATAGGATTGTGAAAAATGTGGTGGATCACAAGCCCTTGACCTGGAAAGAAGCCTTATGCCACAAATTTTAAACCTTGGCAAAATAAGACATTTTGTACAATGTTTCACTGTACAGAAATCATACATATGAAATTATGACCCTTGAATGTTATGAAAATTTGCCAAACAAAGGTAAATAATTCCACAGCTTATGCAGGAACTAGATCAGTGACTGGAATTATAAAATGGATGAGGGGGTAATCCCCCCCCCCCTCCACAAGTTGCTCTACATTTGCATCCATTCCTTAATTTGTACATTTTTGTTTTGTTGTTATTGGTGAAAGCAAACTGCTGAATGAAATAAGATTCTTAAGGAAAATACATCTATAGTAGATTTATTATGTCAAGTAGAGTGAATTTTGTTAACATATTATTTGATGAAAATTTTTATCAATTAACTAATTTATCAAATTATTAGATCAAAATCTACTTACAGGAGATGGGGAAAATGTTGCCTATATATTGTATTGTGCTGCTTTAATCGTGTACCTGAGATTAATCAAATAACCATAGTTACCAATGAAATGCCATTCGCTTCCTCGGATTGTGTTTTCATTGCAGTGACTTAGTGCCTGTTCAGTAATCTCACATCTGTTATGAACACTCTATCCAATCCCTCTCCCGTTACAGACAATATACAATTATGGACTGTTTAGCAGGGAGACATCACAAATTATCGGGTCTTAGTACAGTTATCACCCGAGGGTGCCTATGTGCCCGAGGGTGATAACCCTACTCAGACCTGATAATTTGTGACATCTCCTGATAAACAGTCCATAATAGTTTTATTATCCTGAAGAATCTGAACGTTAAAAAACACTATCACACATATATTGACTTGTACCATATATTTTTTTAAAAATTTAATATGTCCACAAATTTGTAACAACTTTCTGCAGAAAATTCTGATAAATTTTCAATAGTTTTCGAGGAGTAAAATCAATGTTACCCTCAACTACATGCCCAATTTTGTTTTACACTGAATACCATATGTTTATTAGATATATTATGTAATGAAAGCAAATCACTGGAGTTTAAGAGAGTTAAACGAGGGAACACCTTCAATTGTGATGTCGCAGTAGAATGATGCAAAAATATAATGTCAAACGTAAACATTTCGTAACGGGTTTCAACATCAAGAAAATTGCATTAGATTGGGAATATTGCACTTCTCGATTGTTATTTGTGACTGTTAATGTTGACGCTAAAGTTAATGATTAACAATCCCAAATTTTTTTAATTATCTTTATAGAGCTTTCTTGCTTGTGACATTAGAATTTATCTTCTAAAGGGAGACAACACAGTTGTCACCCTGTACGTGAGGGAGACATCACGAATCGACCAATGAAATTGACTGTATTATTCTGAAGGATAATAATATCAGTATGACTATCCAATCCCTCTCCTGTTACAGACAATATTAATAGTGTGGTTCTATCCTTAGGGTATCCCTCTCCTGTTGCAGACAATATTAATAGTGTGGTTCTATCCTTAGGGTATCCCTCTCCCGTTGCAGACAATATTAATAGTGTGATTCTATCAATCTTGCTTCCTTTATTAACTGTACTGTTGTGATTTTATCATTGTGCAATTGAATTCATTTTTCAACTACTGCCAAAAGTGATATCTTCTTTGTTATAAATCGTATTGTGTGAAATCACTTTTTGTTCTTTAAAGAGCACATTTTGTTTTCTGCGTTTTGTTTTCAACACTATAGCCAAGTTTTGTTAGAATATATGGTACTTTTAAATGCATCAAGTATTATTTTGAAATGAAATTTCACATTTTGTGTCACAAACTGGTTTTATAGTGTTTAAGGTGCACTGATTTTATGTTTGGAAAACCTCATATGCAAGTACATATTGAGGGTAAAATATTTTAATATAATTTTGAATCCTATTCACTACATAAGTGAATTTTTGCATTTTCTTTCTCTTTACATGATTATAAACATGCATTGTCACAGTGCAGTGATTTTTACCTCACTGGATTCATGGATTCTTCTGCAGAAAGATTATTTTTCATTCATTTTAAAATTAACAGTAGCTTCTTATTTTGCAATGTTTAAAATGTGCAATATATAGATTTATATATATGCATATTTGTTTTCAAAATATCAACATGTGAATAGTTTTTTATGAAAATTCAGTGTGCAAAATATGAATGTAACCCTACCATTCAGAAAATTACATGATTTTTATATTTCTCTCATCATTACATATGAGAAAAATATAGATCGTTCTCTCCCATTTTAGCAATATTTACCATGTATTTTAAGATTGCGAAAATTGTGTAGAAAGAAAATCTATGTTTACAAATGCACCAAAGACTTTAATAGCAAATCTTAAAACACCCCAAAAATTTAACTGTTCTTTAAAAAAAATATCATCCCCCCCGCCATCACTACCCCTTTCCCATTTAATTAGTCCCTCCACACACACAGCCCCTGTACCTTTTCCAAGAAATAATTTCTTTACATGATATGTACAGGGATTCACCAACAGCTGAAATTTGTATGAAATTACTTGAGTTAGATTCTGTTTTTATAGCACTGAATAATATTGTTTTGCGACTAGAGAATTTGTGAAATACCTAAATATAGTATGCTATGCTAAGTATGGACATTGTTTTTTTTTAACTGGAGAGCACTTATTAATAGTCAAGCAATGGCTATCTCCGCATTAGAAGCAGTTCAAACAAACATTTTACATGGAGATTTCTCATTATATTACATTTTTGCCAAATTTGTGTGTACTGTACGGAATTCAAGCTTGAGATATCGACATTTAAAGCCATGATTTTGGGTGGGCTCTCTTTTAATATATTGTATGACAGTTCACTGGTTTTCTCACACTGTAAAATTTCTTTTTCTGAACTACACGCACATGTGAAGTATGGTACACTTTGTTGAATTTTTATCCTGTAGTAGTATTTTGAAAACAAGCAAGTTGTCAGTGAGTTTTGTTAAGTTATATTATGAAAGGACACCTGTGAGCATAATGTTTGCCAATTGACTTTCAATTTAAATATGTGAAATGCAAGCAGCGTGAAAATTGCTCCGGTACTGAATACTAAATTTGATGTATTAGTGTTTTTTATTCCATCATGCTGACCAATACTATGTTTATCAGTTGTCAAACAAGGTGAAAATAAATTCTGAATCTGATTTAATTGCAGTTCAATGTGTTGATTTTAGCTCACCTGAGCTGAAAGCTCTAAGTGAGCTTTTCTGATCACCTTTTGTCTTTCTGTTTGTTTGTAAACTTTTCACATTTTCATCTTCACCTCCAGAACAACTGGCTAATTTCAATCAAACTAGGTACATATCATCCTTGGATGAAGGGGATTCATGTTTGTTCAAATGAAAGGCCATGTCCCCTTTAAGGATGTATGCTACACCAGAGAGATTTGATATGGATGAAAAGTGGAGGATATGTACAACAATATTTAGAAACTGAAAACTTTCAAATTTACATTATTTAGTCAAAAAATACAGTTTTAGTTGAAAGCAATCTGAGAAAAATTTAAAACCGCTGCTGGACTTGAACACACGATCTACAGTTCAGCAGTCGATGTGCTAACCTACTGAGCTACTCAGCGAGGTAAATGAATAGACAAATATTTCTGATATTTATATTTTCCATCATGTTTTAAAAGGAAGTCGGCCATTATGACGATGTAGAGTACCTCCTTAAAGGGTAGATAATCACAAAAATAGGGTAAGGTCATTTAAAATTTTAGGCCAGAAAAGTTTGTTGGGGGGGGGGGGGGGGTGAAATAGGGGATTAAAGTTTTATGTGTGATATATGGAAAATCTTATCAAAAGCACTGGACCAGAAAAGTGAAAATTTACATAAAAGCTTCCTGACATAGAGTATATGCAAGTTTGTGCAAATCATGGTCTCTGGGGTAGGATGGGGCCGCAATGTGAGATAAAGTTGTACATGCGAATGTATTCTGATATATATAGGAAAAATCTTTAAAAATATCTCTTGAACTATTTAAGCTGTTTGTTCATACATTCTTTATGGTAAGACCTTTAAAGTATATCTAGAACTATTTTGGGTAGGGCTGTCATATTTCATTTATGGATTCTTTATGGGAAGACCCTGTGACACAATTGCATTTGATCTTTTGACCTTGGAGTTTGACCTACTATTAGAAAAACCCTGACCTATTCAATATCTCCAGAAAAAAAATTACTTCAAGAATTGCCAGTCAAACAATGCAATGTATAACTGTCAAACTGGCTAGCAACCTTTCACATTAGATTTTTTATTCAAATTGCAGGGAAAGATTTGAATTATGGAAACGGGTTTTTTTACTGGCAACAACATTGGTATTTAATGATTACAGTGTTAAAACATGTCGGAACCCATGGGGTTTCATATGAATTGCCACTTCTATACACAACTATTTCATATCTTATTTTCAAAGCCCATATAGCTATATACATGTCCATATATTAAACAGTTCTGAAATACATTCTGCTAGAGAGAGAGAGATAGACACAGAGAGAGAGAGTCCCATCAGTTTGCCGAAGCACTGTCAATCTGATTGTAAGGTTACATGCGATCATTTCAAGTGACCAAAGTTGACCAAGATGATTGAAGAAATGTTGAATTAGTGTCAGGTGTTGGAAGCACGCACTACTAGTATTTTGCTATAATATAAAAACGTCAGTTCCTAATAATGAAATATTCCTTAGTCTTCCTCCTATATCACACAGAACCAATCCCCTTTTGTTAAGGCCTTCATTTTATCTTGTATAGCTGTTACAGCAAATCATACTCGGTTACCAGAGTGCAAATGAATGGTTTTAGAAATTTTATATTTTGGATAATAATCTAAAAGAAATTTTATATTTTGGATAATAATCTAAAATTTTAAGTATTTAAGGTAAACATTTCAAAGAACCTTAAAATGGACACATATTTAGAACTCTAAATTGTTGTAAGGATATGTTTTGTTTGAATTTTTATCAAAAAGTCAAAATATATAAATTGAAGGTAGGTAAATACTATTAGAAATTTCTGTCAATCAATTTTTTTTTTCATTTAAATAACTTTAACAACTCATAAACTAACTAAAAAGCCCATATAAGACATACCTTTGCAGCTTTATTTTTATACTATATGCTACAGAGCACATATACCCCCAAATGCAAAAGCCAAATTCTAACACAAGAATGCATTATCTCATGTTTTATTAAAAATATGCACCAAAGCACATCATATTAAGCTATAATATATAAAAACCAATAGCTATTCATTTACTGAGAGAATTTTTAAAGATATTCAATTGAAAACATACACAATTGCTGTTTAATCTGCTCACATCCTTCAGAAAAAAATCACAGAATATCGCAATTTTGAAAAATTCTCAAAATCTAAATTGTTTACATGCCAGTTTTTCTTTAAAAATATTTAGAATTATATCTAAGGTTAACAAAAAAACATATTTTACCATAGTTGACCAGAGATATTTTGCAAAATGGTCTCTTGAATATGTAAACCCCCATTTTTAAATTTAAGTTTTACAATTATTCTTTGCACACTTTGAAAATAGTAAATTGTAACAGCAAATACAGTCTTAAAATCAAGATTAGAATATGACAATATATATATATGTAAAACATACTGAAAATTTTGTCCTACCAGACAATTAGAACACAAGGAGTGGGGAGGGGGGGGGGTGCACCCCCACCCCTTCCTTTTTCTCACAATTTTTTTGGTGTGTGTGTTATTCCTTTTTTGTTTGGCTATCAATCATATAATACATAAAAATACATACATGCTATATCTCATACTTATAGAAAAAATAAATATAGTGTAACATATATGTAGATTCTAGCAACTACAGCTCATGTACAAATAATATTGTTTCTTGAAAGTACTTGTGAAGAAGAGTTCAAATATTCAACAACTTTGCTGATGATTTTCTGAGGATTTATAATTCTGGGTTTCTTTGAACCAAACACACTCCCTAAAATTCAGTGTGAATTCCACTGTGAGGATCACGCCTATGTATGATTTTTAACTTGTTCAGGCTTAGATTACAAGCTATGAGCCTTTTAAGCCTATGAGCCTTTCAATGTAGATATTACATTGCTTTGTACCATTGGAGCTAGTGAGGACTTCACTCTATAATAATTCATGGTAAATATATCTAAGATTCACATTTGAATGCTAAATTTGACTCGTACAGTTCTCGTAAACTACAAACATCAAACAAAGAAGTTATAACTGGAACTTTCTAGTCGGTGTTTAAAATTTAAAACCGGATACGTAAAAGCACGGACTTTCCTTAAGTATAATTTTAGGATGTTAGATATTTGAAACCCCCCCCCCCCAAAAAAAAAACCCCACCCAGGTACATTGTATATAATTCTTAAAATTACAAACACATGATTGGGAAGTTCACATTGTTATATCAATGATCATGATGATACCAAAACCCATTAGATAAGAAGTTATACACATCCATGGAAAATCCATATTTCACATCTCTCAATGTTGTATTACCAAACAGTTTATTAGGAATTCTTCAGCCTTCTAATTGAGTCTGGAGAACGAATTAGTAACTTGTGTACAATCTACCATGCAATCATTGTATTCATGTGCAATATCTCTGAGTCATCATATTTTACCTCAAACCATCTTTGCAAACCACGGGTTATTCATTCTATTTCACAAACTAGAATGAAACAATGACCTGTGGTTTGCAACAATGATCTCAAATATATATCAGTAGCTCTTGAAAAACTAAATTTTTAACTTTCCATGAAATAATTGCCCGTTTTGACTCTTATTGATTCCTCAGCATACTCTACTCCTCAGCACACTCCACTCTTCAGAAAACTCCACTCTCAGAATACTCCACCCCTCAGAACACTCCACTCCTCAGCACACTCCACTCCTCAGAAGACTAGACTTCCCAGAACACTTCACTCCTTAGCACACTTGACTCCTCAGCACACTCCATTCCTCAGCACACTCCACTCCTCAGAAGACTAGACTCCCCAGAACACTTCACTCCTTAGCACACTTGACTCCTCAGCACACTCCACTCCTCAGAAGACTAGACTCCTCAGAAAACTCCACTCCTCAAAACACTCCACTCCTCAGCACACTCCACTCCTCAGATCACTCCACTCCTCAGAAAACTAGACTCTCCAGAACACTTCACTCCTTAGCACACTTCCCTCCTCAGCCCACTCCACTCCTCAGAATACTTCACTCCTCAGCACACTGCACTCCTCAGCACACTCCACTCTTCAGAAAACTCCACTCTCAGAACACTCCACTCCTCAGCACACTTGACACCTCAGCACACTCCACTCCTCAGCAAATTCAACTCCTCGGCACACTCCATTCCTCAGCACACCCCACTCCTCAGAACACTCCACTCCTCAGCACACTCCACTCCTCAGAAGACTAGACTCCGCAGACCACTTCATTCCTTAGCACACTCCACTCCTCAGCACACCCCACTCCTCAGCACACTCCACTCCTCAGAAGACTAGACTCCCCAGAACACTTCACTCCTTAGCACACTCCACACATCAGTGCACTCCACTCCTCAGCACACTCCACTCCACATCACACTCCACTCCCCAGAACACTCCATTCCTCAGTTTGCAACAATGATCTCAAATATACATCAGTAGCTTTTGAAAAACTAATTTTTAACTTTCCATGAAATGATTGCCCGTTTTACTTTTACTGATTCCTCAGCATACTCCACTCCTCAGCACACTAAGTTGTAAGCACACTCCACTCCTCAGAAAACTCCACTCCTAAGCACTCTCCCTTCTTCAGAACAATCCACTCAAAACACTCCACTCCTGAGAACACTCCCCTCCCCAGAACACTCCTTAGCACACTCAACTTCACAGCACACTCCACACCTCAGCACACTCCACTCCTCAGAACACTCAACTTCACAGCACACTCCACACCTCAGTACACTCCATTTCTCAGAAAACTCCACTCCTCAGCATCCTCCACTCCTTAGAACACCCCACTCCTCAGCACACTCCACTCCTCAGATTACTCGACTTCACAGCACACTCCACACCTCAGCACACTCCATTCCTCAGCATAATCCACTCCTTAGAACACCCCACTCCTCAGCACACTCAACTCCTCAGCACACACCCCTCCTCAGCACACCCCACTCGTCAGAACACTCCACTACTCAAGTCTGTTTTTCACATTCAAACAAAACAATTCCTTAACAGGTTTCTTACATTTATTGTGAGACGAAATTTTAAACATGATCAAACATAGTAAATTAACAGTTTCTTAATATTGTCTGTAACCATAGTAACTGAGTGATAAGAATGATGACCAGTAATATATGTATAAAAACAGTACTAATTACTGAACTAATCAATGTATCAATTCCTGTTTGATAATACAGCATAGTGTAAATGGTATGCGGCTGTAATTGTTCTTATTTCCAACAAGCATGTTGTGTAATCTTAATTTGTAAATAATGAAAAAATCATTTCTACAATGTTCATTTCCTCAAATGTACAGGTTGTCTAGTGTCTGTTATAATCACATCAAACACAGAACCAAGAGGTGGGGGGGGGGGACCCCCCACCCTAAAAAAATACATAGTTTTGTCTATTCCATGCAGTTTCAGTTGTAAAGTACTAAATATTAGATCTCTAGTGTTGGTTGGAGCACACACCCCCAACTTTCCCTGAATGAAAAATAAAAATTGTCTGGGGTAGAAAACTCTGCACATGCAAATGTCACAATTCTTCATTGGTATAATTTACACAATTCAAATGCAACTCAACCAAACTAATCATGATGTAATTATATAATATGGTAATAAAAACAAAATTGTTTAGTGGCTAATTTACAAGTACGTCAGGAAATCACTCTCATAGAAACTTGTAAGTTTCCCTGAAACATGTCTCCCTTTCTAATGATCAATTACTTTAAAATTAGCTGAATAAACATCATCACCCTTGTGGGGGTTTTCTTCTTCTTGATATTCAGAATGACCAATCTTTTCAATTAATATGATAAACAGTTATGTCACAAAACAGAACTGGAGAAATTTGGCAAAATGGATCAGCACCATCAACACTATATTCACAACCCCATTCCTTCCTTATATTCAATGTCTGCTAATAGACTACCACATAATGTCATTCAAATGATCAAATCATGGAAACTACACAAGTTTTTCTTACAGAATGCAGAAAATCCTAATATAGTTGTCCCAGTGTTTTTATTCTGTAATATATTTGCCTCTCACAATCACATATCACAGTTTCTAGATTGACACACAACAACCCAGTGACAGACCTGACAAGTTGGTGGGATGGGAATTATTTGTTTCAACTGTTTGAATTTTTATTTGTGATTGGTTTGCAAAAAATTATCAAGTTTGTGACATTGCCTTTGATGAAAAATATAAAGATCTTGTAAATA
Organism: Ostrea edulis; assembly: GCF_947568905.1. Classification (NCBI taxonomy): domain Eukaryota; kingdom Metazoa; phylum Mollusca; class Bivalvia; order Ostreida; family Ostreidae; genus Ostrea; species Ostrea edulis. The sequence continues at coordinate 38,425,154 of NC_079172.1, read as the reverse complement.
ATTTTTGTATACCATATATTTAGTTTAATATTAATGAAATGTTTGCAAATATTATGTCTCACTGGTAAATACGATAAGGCAAGACTACTGAGACAAGCCCTCATGAAATGTACGTGTGATTTACAGTATTACTGATCCTAGGTTCGTTATTTTTTGTTTACATAATTGCATCCCCACCTTCCCAGTCTGTCACTATCATTGAGTTATATATCACAGTCTGAAGGTAACACGGACTTCTAATAAGCAATTACATGTACACACACAAGCAACCTTATCTTCAAGGGCTTTAAAGCTTACATGAATGTAAATTGACAGTTTTTTAAAGCCTACATATCATGGTATACTGTAAAAGTGCTTATTTACGCTGTCTGGGGGTTAAATACGCGTTTTTCTACGTCCAACCTTACGCGTGGGGGAAAAATACGCAATAACTGAATACATTACATCAAAATATTTATAACTAAATGCATGGGGAAATTTACTCGCTTATTACATGACCACGTAATTGGTGTAACCCCCCCCCCCCCCCCCCCCCCCCCCCCCACGTGTATATAACCACTTTGACAGTACATGTGTATAATACTATATAACATACAACTAGACTTCACACCATATACACCACATTTACTTCATTAATGTTTGAAAACCTCTACAGATTCTTCAGATGCAAATAGAATTCCATGTGTAAATGAGAGATGAATGCATTATGTAAAATGGATGTCATGAAAATTACAGTAAGATACATGTAGATCATTGCATGATGAAATGTTACTTGACATACTCATACAGTTTAAAGAAAGGACACACTTGAAATCCAATTCAAAATTTACATCACGTTTCGGCAAATAATAATTTATAATTGCCCCAAAATCTTCTTGAAAATTCTACAAGTACTTTAAATGTTTTATTACTGTGTGTGACTCAACTTAAATACACAACAATATCATCATGATCAATCAGAGGTCAAAGTTACCCAGGTCAAGGTCAATCACAACATACATCCAGGTGTTCCACCAGCTGAGCATGACAGTCGGCACTAAAGCTTTGTCCACACTTTGGACACGACAACATTTGTCCATTCCCTGTTTCACTCTCCGTATCGTTGATTTCATCAAGGTCATTTAAAGATGGAACTGTCAGAGAAAGACCTAACTCGGAATCGGCCTTGCCACTTAACTCCTGGCTATTTTTAGGAACACTAAGTTGTGACATAGATGAGGTATTGTCTGTCTGAAGAGTACTGTCCACTTCGTTCATAGTCTGGGCTGTATACACCGAGGGACTCACACTCGGATCAGAAATACTGTGATCAATTTGTCCTTTGATGCGGTCAACAGGTAAACTCTTTGGGGGCTTTAGCTCAGGATTTTGACTAGGACCTCTAGCAGCAAGTGGTGTCTAGATAAAAAAAAGAAATATAGGTTGTAAACTTCAGTGTATTAAAAAACGGATAAATAATTGAATTAATAGGTGCCAGTTGATTGATACAACACAACTTTTACTTCACCTTTTTTAACACTAAAACTCATCAATGGCAAACTCTCAGTGATTGACAAAATTACTTCATCATTACGACTATTGCCCAAACTCCTTGTAAATCAAAATGACCTTGTTAAGTTTTGTATGTTTGTTTTTCCAACCCTTGAATCATTTTTCCTTTATATTGAGAAGTCACCTACTTTATGTGAAGTGCCACAAATTTAGACCTATGTGTGTAGCAGTAATGGTTCTTTATTATGCCAATGCTTGCCATGACACTGGGCCTCTGTTTTTAAGGTCTCATCTGAAATGATGCGACTCTCATTTCTAAATGCTAAGCATGTGACAAAAGAGTAGTCACTACCTAGTTATACATTATACATCTGACGTGAACAAGGTATGAGTGGAGCTCGACCCTACAACTTCAAGGTCACAAAAGAAATGCTGTGACTACCGAATCATCATGACTGATCAAGAGTATAGTGCCATAACTACATGTCGAACACATGTAGACCCACTGCTTAGACCAGTTCACAAGACATTCTAGTAACAACTGACATCAGAAGTGAAAGGCACGAGTCTTTTTGATACATGTACAACCTTAAGAACAGAGGTCCCATGTCGCAGTAGACATTGGCGCGATCAATCATCCTCACTGTTACAGCCCTGAGGCCCATGCACAGATCAAAATTTGTGGCACTTCACCTAAAGATAGCGACGTCTCCACATGGGAAAAAGTTCTTAAATGGGAAGTAAATCACAAAACAATACAGTCCGAGAAAATGTTTTACCTCCAAAGAATATCCATGGTTGACTGGATTCAGATTAAAGTCATTGTACAGTGATTGGTTGGTGAGGAGGTTGTAGTCTAAATTGACCTGAGGCAATCGGTTTCGGCTGACTGAATCTCTCTGTAAACAAATCACAGATCCATAAACTCAAGTTGATCCCATTATTTTGTGTAGTGGAAACCAGAATTCTTGATTGAAAATCAGTTCTTGGTTATAATTACACAATTTGAATTATATGAAGAAAAAACACTTTAAGATTGCTTTTTATACGATTGAAAATGTAAGAATGCAACATAGTATTACATGAATTTTATATGCTGGCATTTCTAATCTGTGCTGTTTATTACATATATTATCAGTCTAATAATAACTATTAACCTTGCTATTTTCAGACTCTATCTGTGAAAGTCTAGTTTTATATCGATCTCGTTCAGCTTTGATTTGTTTCATCTCTTCCTCCAGTTGAGAGATCCGGTGCTGAGCCTTTTCTCTGTCACTGCGTTCATATTCAAAGTCCTCCGTGCATATCTGAATCTGATGTTTCAAGGCCTCGATAGATTCCGAGTTACTGCTCAGGCATGTCCCCTCCCGACGAGAATTCACTTCCTCTCTGAGCTTTTCTACTTCCTGTGTCAGGTGGGAGTTATACGTCAAAGCCTCAGTTAATTTTGTTTCAAACTAATAAAAAAAAAAGAGAAGAAGCGCGTGAGAAAAATAAGCAAATGAATGTTTGACAAATTATACATGTATACAGGACATGTATCATGTGTTAAATGGTTTGTGTTCACTGTTGTCAGTTATGAAATAAATAAAATGAAATATACATGACATGTGAAGTTATACAAATTTAACCCTACACTGACCTCTTTTTTTTGTGTTTCCAGTGACTGGAGTTTAGTCTTGGCTTCTTCTAAAGCACGGTTGATTGACTCTTCTCGCTCAGGAGTGACTGTGAAATCCTGGGCAGCCTCCAACTCGCCCACCAACTGCTGAATTCTCTGCTCCTGCATCGTGTTGTATGACTGCCACCTGTGGTTCATTTTTGTAACCTGTCAAAGATTTTTTTGAATTAAAGATATTCCTGTACTCTTCAAATTTGTTTAGTAAACAGAAGTTACCATTTTTAAAATTATAGTACTTTGAACCCTGCAGGGGGCAAGTTCCAAACCTTTAATATGTAATTACTGTGGAATGATTAGAATTCGTGGTGGATCAATTTTCGTGGAATTCGTGGGTACCCCTCACCCTCGAATTTACATCCTCAACGAATAAAGACAAAAGCAAACATTCCAGAGTTATCTTTCTTACAAATATATAAATCCACGAAATTACGTCCCCACGAACCCGTAAAAATTCAGCAATCCACGAAAATTGGCCCCCATGAATTTCAATGATTCTATTTGGATTACATTTATTATCTTATAAATGTGGATTTAAAATACATAAGGGGGTATATAATAAATTTATCATTACTACAGTAACTTGATCCAAAGAGTTGGATCACGTCTCGTTGACAGGCGCGGATCATCAGATCAAACTCGACGCTTCGCATCTCGTGTGATCTGATGATCCTCGCCTGTCAACTCGACGTGATCTGACTCTTCAGATCAAGTTACTGTAATAATAATATATATTTATTCACTGATAATACATATATATGTATGTCTACGAAAATGAAAAAATCCTGAAAAAAACACGACTAAAAGGGAGACTTTTTTTTACAACTATCACATACATGTAACAGCATATAGTGATTTTTCTTTCAACAAGTGGCCTACCTCTTCCATTTTGGCCTTCAGTGTGACATTTTCTTCTCTCAGTCTTTCAATATTCTCTGGAAACTTGTCTGTTCCCTTTATTAATAAAAAAATAATTTACATAATTCAAAATGTCAGATAAAACAAAACATGTTATCTAAGATAAGTTTATATATTGGGAACTTGATAATGCAAAAATCACTTTCCTATCAAAGAATGTTCCAACATAAAAAAGCTGTATATTTCTTTACAAATTTCTTTTTGTCTTTCTAATTCGTTACCTATTTCCCTCTGAAAATATGCAATTTTGCAAATAACAAAACAATTAGTCTCGTAATAACAGAGATCTGCTATTCAATTCAAACACAACACATTTATTACCGTAACTTGTGCTCCTTGCTTGGCTTTGCTGTTCTCAAGACGTAGCGCCATCTGCTGGCACTGGGTCCCAACATCTGTCAGTTGCTGACGGAGGTTGTTGGTTTCCTCAGCCAGCGATATGCATAACACATCTCTCGTGCGAAAGCTTTCTCGTAATTCCTCCACTGTTGTCGTTAGACGACGAATCTGAGCATCTTTTTCGTCTGCAGAATTAGACAGAGCTCGCTCAAGGTCATTCATTCGAGACACCTTTGACTCCAGTTGTTGTTGAAGCGTGCCATTCCATTGACTCAGTTCTTTGATTTTCTACAGAAAAAGCATTAAAACTGTGTTACCAGATATACAGACCAAAGAAGAATATGGGTGTAGTCAGGTATATATTCATAAGTTAATAGGAAATGTGTGCTTATTTATGAATTCTAAGCTACAAGTATAATCTTCTTGAGAAGATTTTTAAAAGACTCGCCCACCTTATTTTTACCTTTTCTTGATTATCTCCCTTTGTAAGAGGGCAGGGCCTTTCATTTGTACAATTTTGATATTTGAAGTGTTGTCATATTACCAAATTTCATGTAAACTTCATTACAATATTGTCAAATCTTCGAATAATCCTGTCATCAATCATATCTTTGTATTTGACCTTTATATTAGGGAGAGGGCCTACATAGGCTATGCCTGATGCCCGATCCTATTGAGTTTCTCAATAAAATATGTTTAAACTATTCTTTAGAAGAAGATGTTTAAATGTCCCCCTCCCCTATTTTTAACCTTTTCTTGATCATTTCCCTTTGTAAGAGGGCATGGCCTTTCATTTGTACAATCTTAATATTTGAATTGTAAGTTGCTCTCTTCAAATGAATTGATGATATCAACAATTGAATTGATATTTGCTACAATTAAGGAAAGCGATAATTCAATTCATGTGTGCATCAATTCAATTTATTACCATGTAGCGATTTTTTCTGCATGCAGGTATAAAATTTGTATATATTTTAATATCAGAATGAATTTTGGCAGACAAGGAAGAGTTACCTCTCTTGCAAATACTGAAGTCACAATTGAATGCATGTTGAATTCCTGTCTTTTACAATAAAGGCCCTTTCTCCAACATGTTTTCAGGGCTCGAAATTAACATATGCCCGTCATTCCGTGACTGGTTAAAAGTCTGGCGGACTGACTGACATTTGTTTTAGTCAGTCCGATGAGACCAGTTAATTTTCTAAAGCATCATTTTGGAAAATATACTTATGAAATTTACACATTTGGGATGCTTCGATCTGTAGACCTATCAGATAAATCTAATTTGTAATATAAATCCCACATTTAAGTCTTACAATATTGTTTAAGACATATTGAGCTAAATTTCATTTTAATAACATTAATGAAATGTGTTTAATTATTTCTGGAAAACTCTGTTGGACTGGTAAATTTTTCAGCGGACTGGTTGAAATTATACCCCATCAGGCTGGCTGGACTGGTGACATAAAAAGTTAGCTTCAAGCCCTGGTTTTTATCACACACTCATTATCAGAGATTTCTTTACAGCAAAAACACGGTTATAGCGAACCTCTGGGGCCAACGAAAAAACAGTTAAGCATGAATTTGTTGTAAGCATGTTTGTTATAATTGTGTTTTACTGTATATTGCTTGCTGTGCTAGTTTCACTTGCTGGGTTTGGCAATAGATGGCTTGTTTCTATGCTCGTTCTCCAAGTATTTCAGATTCATTAGTCAGACAATGACTTGTAAAAAATCTCTCAACAATCAATTTCTTTATAGTTTATACATGGAAATATTTCTCATCCTGAAAAATTCTTGAAGTGAAAAAAAAGACTATACCTCACATTCATAAAATATAAGAGAATGATTGATGTCCATGTTATTTTATATGTGTACAATGCTTATTTTTATTTTATTTTTTTAAAAAAAAACACCTATTCTTTTCCGTGTCATGCTGATTGCATTTATCATCATATTAATCATAAAACTCAAAACAGGATTTACAAATCTTTTTGGGGGGAAATATTCAAATAGAACTAATTAAAATAAATTTATCAAAACCAACCGCATGTAATTAATATATCAACTTATGGAAATCAGTTGATTTAAATAACCTTACTTTAAATATTTCACTCCTTATTTTGTTTTAATGTCAAATGTTATTAGTGCTACTTAATCTTTTAATCGGTACGTAAAAATTCCAACTTTTAATATCATGAGTATTAATTTAGGTGGACTGCTACTCCCAAATCTGCATCTCGGATAAAACATGCATTATTTCACCATCAATTGACAAAATCATGATGCATAATTTTTTTCAGAATGATAAAAAATATGTTGGTTTTTTTTTTTTGCAATTAAATTAATAAGAAATTTTAGAGTCCAATTTCAATAATATATGAACATCTTATAAAACAAGCATAGAAGACAAAGGTAGACTTTCTGATTTTTTTTTTAAAGTTTTAAATTTCAAATCTACAACTAAAATCTTCAAGAAATATGTCAATTAGAAAAGGATATATATCAGACAAACATCACGGTCATAAAAGTTTTATTAAAAGAAATGAAATGAATTATTGATTGCTATTTCAAACTTCACAAAAAAATAAGTTGATACTGATCAAAATTGACAATAAATACTGAAATAATCAAATTGTAGTTATTTGATGCACTTGTCTTAAATCTTTAACAATTTAAGGGAATGTAGTGTTGTCTAATACTCAAATCAGGCTTGATTCAATTAGTTTAAACTTCACAATATGTCAGAATTCCAGCCATTTCATTTCAATTCCCTTCTACAAATTTTTGTCTAGAAAAACATATTTTTGTCTAGATATACATATTTTTTAATTGACATATTTCTTGAACATTTTATCTATAGATTTATTAATAAATATATATTTTTATGTAAAAATATTAAAACATCTTTCTGATTCTTCTAGGCATGTTTTAATTAGATATTCATATCATACATCAGATCACAGCAAGATTTTAACTCTAAAATCTTTAATTTTCCAACAAAACACCTTTCTTATTAATCCAGAAAAAACACACACCCCCTAAAAAAATTCATAGCTTGCAGCGATTGTGAAATTATATATATTACAATATAAAATTTTGGTGCATTGATCAACCTTAATATATATAATATAAGACAAAACCAATTAGGTAAGGTTATTGTTGAATAAAATTTTATAAATTAGATATAAGATTAGATATAAGTCTAAAACTACTATAGTACCAGGATGTTAACGACTATCCAGAAACAGACTATACTACACAAATATATATATATATAAATCATTCCCGTATCGAATATATTTGTCAGTCCTAATTTTCAAAATATGAAAAGAAAAATGCCTTTAACTTTCTTGTCTAGTCGTGGCAACGTTAAGATCCCCCCTTTCTTAGAAAGGAAACACAGAAACACTGAAAGAACTTATCCTAGAACAGTAATGATTGGTTCTTCTAACCCGCCAATCGCGAGGCAAAAATAACTTACCTGTTGCAAGGTTTGAATTTCTTCCGGGTCGGATGGGGACGATCTCAAAAGCTGTTTAAGCCGAGAGTTTTCTCTTGATAAATTTTCCAGAACTTGTTTAGAAGTTCCGGGAATAAAATCATCACTTTCTTCCAAGCTAAGACAAGCGGATAATCCATTATTAATCAATCTACTCTGTAAATTACGAACAATTGTTTCCAACGTCTTCAATTTCTTGTTCAGATTACCATTCTCCTGTTTTGCTTCCTGTAAGAGTCTTGAAAAAGTCTCCACACCCCCGTGACGGATCTTATAGGTGTGAAGTTCAGATTGGCATTGTTTTAAAAGAACTTTCATGTGTTCCACTTTCTCTTTATAAGAGTCCCGTTCCTGTTCAATGCTATAATGCGAAGACATCGAGGATTCTGCCGAATTTGTTCTGGTCATTTCTGTCGCCATCTGAAATGAAGTGTCCCAAAATCACCCAATCACCGACGTATATAAGTCTCCTTCACATGAAAAAATCGATAAAGATATCGTATATATACACACGTTACACAAGAGGATAGGTCCTGGGCCTAAATCTAGAACTGACTAGTTTTTTTTATTAATTTAGGCCTAGTATCATTAGATCACATTTAAACACGATGGATTTGAAAATTTTTAAACCAGTGTTGTGAAGTAACTCCTACCTTCAGGCACATAAATGGGAAATCCTTGATAAAAAACGCAAACTCGATCCTGCGTTGTAAAAGTAAGGGCTTTTACCACTGTCAACCTCACTGCTATTAATAGCGACTCAAATTTCTAGGGGGAAATACCTATAGTCTGTTTTAGTTTGACAATGACAGCTGCTCTTGCTGAAAACACTGGAAAGACAGACTGTGTTGGTGAGAAATATTGAATAAAATATTAACGTACGTAATGGGTCGTTGTTTCTTTTCTTTCTTTCTTTTTCTTCTTCGTCTTATTCTGTACGTTTTTAGTGGTTACATTATAAACTATGATAATTATTTATACGTATATATATATATATATATATATATATATATATATATATATATATTATTTTCCAATCAAGGGCCCTCAAGGGGCAGCATGAAAATACATACAAATAATGTACATATACAAGTAAAGAAAGAAGTGATTACATAATACATAGTTATATACAAATACATTGTCATATATTGTTCAAAATAAATTTTCCAGTTATATTTAGAATGGATGGCTCTTCAGAACATAGTATGTAAATGAATTTTTGTTCATCATTGAGTTTGGTAAAAAATTTAACTGTTTTTTCTATAGCACCACGAAAAGATTTTCTTTCATCAGCAAACTTTTCACATTTAATCAAAAAATGAATCTCATCACCTAATAAACCGGAGTTGCATTTGTTACATATTCGTTCATTCCTAGTAATACCAGAATATCTACCAACTTCAATCATTAATTTATGAGCTGATATCCGTAACTTACAAATAGATCTTCTAATATCAAAATTTTTAAATTTATTAAGATAGTTCTCAAAACCAAAGTGCTCCTTATGTTTAAAATAAGTGCACAGTTTCCCATCAATTAATTTATTTCGATTATTGTACCGGATTTCAGTGTATTTATCACAGAGAAATTTCTTTACAATTTTCTAAAATCTATACTGACTAAAATCTCTTAACGGATATCCAATTTTAACATATTCTAAAGCTTTCCCCAATTCTGATAGTACAGCAAAATTTGTACTTTTCTTATGTACACCCAGAATACATTTAGAATATTTATGATGAAGCTTCTCACATTGAAGTGATTTAAAAAGTTTGGTGATGATTTTAATTTATTCCATGACTCTATGTATCCACCCCATATTTCAGAATTATATATAATAAAATTGGTTTTATTGTGTGGTCAAAGAGATGAGTACTTGTTTTAATTTCATGGTGCTAAACATAAAAAGTCTTTTTTTTAATTTATAAAATCCTTTGAGGGCTGTGTTATATATATATGATTCATTTTCACCTATCTCTGATTCAATTATACTTATTCAATTTTAGAAATATGTTCAATTATTTGAAGATAGGAACAAGATACAAGATATTTTATTGACCAATCAAGGGCCCCGGAAGGCATTGTTGACAAAAGAAGTATAATTTAAACATTATTTCTATAGAAACTCAACAATATTGCTTATTACATAACCATATCCAGGCATCATTGTCTCTATTGTTGATGATGAAATATCATTATACTTTATTTGAATACATGTTAGTTTGGCCTTCCGTGAATATCATATCAATTTAGTGTATACATATAGAGGTCCCTGATAATATGCTGCGGAAACATTTTGATATTCTGGCAGACAAGGTCGAGTTTAAAAGAGTCGTCCGTATGTAACAGGGAAATCCCCTCTCCTTAAAAAATCACTCACAAGCTGGATGCAATACTTTATGTCATTGCACAATTTGACAAAATACTAGAAAAGACATGCTTTCATACAATTTTCATTTTCTTTTGATATCCTTGTCTTGCATTAACTAGATGAGGAGGATTGGACCAGTGGCGAGTCCAGCGCCGGGCGATTTTTTAAATGGAAATATGTCCCGTAAATCAAGAATATGACTTATTTTGTCAAAACTTAGGTAGCTTCAGGGGACTGCGCTCCCACTTCGTTTTTTATTGGATCCGCCACTGGTGAAAAATCCTTGGAAGTGGGAAGGATAGGTCTGTGTAATATTCATTTGTGGGGATCAAAATTGAATCTTAGAACTGTCATTGATATCCAACGGCTTGACACGTTAAGTCTGGGAGGAGAGTAACACGGCTTGCCATTAAGATGTGACTCTACCTACTACGAAAACAATTTCCGACTCAAAAATTATAGACTTATCAGAAATTTCAAATTGTGACTTTCACTCTGATTATCTCATTCTATCTTCAACCCGATTGATTGAATATTGTAGTACGTCCCTCTCGAGAATTTTTCACTCGTATGAAGACTTCACCTTTGCCAGTGAAGGGCTTCAAATTTAGGCTTATAGATGCTTGGCGCTTCTGCCACACCTGCTGTGACACGGGATCTCGGTTTTTGCGTTCTCATCCGAAGTCGCCTCTTACAACAAGCAAGGAGTACTGAGGACCTATTCTAACCCGGATCCCCAAGGGGCCTCAACCAGAATTCTACAACAGAATCCCCAGCGGAGTGGACCGAAAACCCTTGTCTAGCAAAGATGAGTTTTTACTCGATGTTAAAATTTAATTAAATTAAAAAAAAAAGGTCGTTCTCTAATCAATGAAGCAACAAAATTCTATGTGTTCTATCATTCTATCATTTGAAGGGAAAGGAATTAGTTGTGAAATATACAAAAAGGCTACACCTTTTTGTTACAACCCTTACCCGGAAGAGGAAAAAGGCAAAACATTCTTACCGGCCCGGTACTATGCGTGGTACTTTACCGGTACTATGCGTGGTACTTTACCGGTACTCAGCGTGGTACTTTAAAAAGTCTATCTCCCTCCTAATCTTCGTCTCCTATATTTTGCACGGCATGATTATTCATTTGAGTATACTTTGTGAAGATTGATAAGAAAAAAGAAGAAGAGAATATGACAAATAAATGATATTGTTGAAGTCACATATCGGTTTGACTAAATTAAAAAAAAAAACACACAAAAAACAACAACAAACACCTGATATCATGTCTGAATTTTGGTATTAATATGGAGTGTGGTTTTACTTTGGTAATGTCAACAGATGCAATAGTAGTATCTTTTTTAAACTACTGTAGCAGTTCTGAATGTACATTTCCAGCACAAACTTGATAAAAATGAGAAAAATGAGAAATGCATAATGGATATTAGATCAAGTATGTTTATCCCGACACGAGTATTCTTTGATTCTATTTTCTGTAAGGTTGGGTCTGGTCAGTTTTACAGATATATATCGAGCAAAAATGATTGGAACTACGTTGTACATGCATATACCAACTACAGCTCATCCATTTCGCCAAACTACACATACGCCGCCTCGCTAACCAAACCACACATACGCCGCCTCGCTAACCAAACCGCACATACGCCGCCTCGCTAACTCTGTTAGCGATTCTCACACACTAAGTAGTCCTAAACAAAATCACTTCCATCATTCAGATATTTTACAAAACTTCCAAGCAAAGGTGATGTACAAAACAGAAATGACAGATAGCTTCCCAGTCGAAGTAGGGGTGCTACAGGGATGTCTACTTTCAGCACTTCTCTTTACTTTCTGTACAGACTGACTTTTTGCAAATCACCACCAATCAAAAAACTAGAGGAATATTCTAGGCATTCCATTGTCACTGGAATACTTTGATTTTGCATTTTTAGAACAGTGGCAAAAGGATAATCGAAGCAAAGCTTACGACCTGGTCCAATATCACAGACAATTTTAAATGTCAGCAAAACAAAACTAATGAAATACATGTATACCTGTAAACAACAGCAGAAAACCATAGAAGTTAACAATTTCGTTTATCTGGAAGCAAGCAAAATGCTTGTAACAAAAGCCTTTGCAAGTCTGTGAAGTCACAGGCAATTGTATCGTATGGGTTCGAATTTACTATTAAAGAGTACTCTTTAATTATTATAGTAAAATTCGAATCCAAGCGGTATCATTGCCTGTGTGTGAAACATTAGAATCAGAAATATTTTATAAAACAATATTCCAATGTTAAAAGCATTGGTATCCAGCTATAATGACTTGAGACACTATCATTGAAATACATATCATAATACCACTGTCATATAAAAGATGAACAGCAATAAACTGATCAACTACGTCATATACATAAAATGATAAAGAGATAAACTACATGAAAGGTGAAGATAACGAACAGTGATCAATCTCATAACTCTTATAAGCAATAAAAAATAGAGAGTTGGGTAAACATGGACCCTGGACACACCAGAGGTGGGATCAGGTGCCAAAGAGGAGTAAGCATCCCCTGTCGACCGGTCACACCCGCCCTATATCTTGATCAGGTAAACGGAGTTATCCGTAGTCAAAATCAGTGTGCTAAGAACGGCCTAACAATCGGTATGAAACACATCAGACAGCATTTGACCCAATGATAGGTTGTATTGGCAAACTAGATCGTTATAACGACCATAAAATTTGCGAAATGCTGCCTTTAAAAGATACTGTTGAAACCCATCAACTTGTTTGTTAGTAGACTGCTTCGATTTAAACACTGACCATACGCCTAACAAGCTCTTGCGTATTGAATCAGTCGATAGACATAAACACGATATGCAGGTGATAATGGAATGTTGCTACATAAATATGGGAAGTTGACGATGGAGACGCTGAAATCATCCCGTTTGTCATAAAGTTGAGTTGTTAGTTTGCTGTCAATATCTACTTTCAATAAAATATCTAAGTATGAGGCAGAAGTGGACGACTCTGTGGTGTCTTTTATTTCGAGTTAACTGGGGTATATCGAATCGACATATGAATGAAAATTATTATTGTTATTCGATAAAACTCCGTCGATATATTTAAATGTTGAATTAAAGGTCACATCGAAAGATGTTTTTTTTTTAACACGTAGAAGTTTTTGAATAAATTCTGCTTCATGGGAATATAAAAACAAGTCAACTAATAAAGGAACACAATTCATGTCCATGGGAATTCCAACAGACTGCTGGAAGACCTGATCACCAGGGGCCACGAAGATATTGTTAATGGGGAACATATTTCTTGTTTCAACTTCGGAGTACCTGTGCGTGGAATCAGAGTGGTGTTTAACAAAGTATTTTTTTTTTTGGATGACCGATCACTTAGATATGAATATTTGCGTTTTCCTTTTTTTTTTTTTTTTGAAGAAGCAACTGTCTTTGATGTCAAAAAGTCTAGTCTTTAATTTATCGTGAGGAATGGTCGTGTAAAGTGTTGAAAAGTCATAGATTGTTATTGATTTGGGAAAAGTTTTGCGATTTCAAGTTTGCTAAAAGTTCTTTAGAATTTTTTAGAATCCACATTTGATTTACACCACTTCTGGTATATGTAGTTGGACAGTAAGTTTGAAGTTTCTCCTTCACAGCTGTTAATATTTTCGTCAGGAGCAAAGATAGGGGCTTGGTAGAACACTTACTGGGTCCAGCAATGTATCTTTGTGAGGGTTTTTGTGAAGTTTAGGAATCCAGTATAGGTACGGTAACTCATATTCATCCGACCCATTGACTGGGCTGAAGCATGGTTTTGAAGAATTTCATCTTTCGTAAGGACAGTTGGAGTATAACTACGATTACCAAAAGTGGAATTAATGCCAAGTTCGTTTTAAATACAGTTGTAGTAGTGAGCTTTACAAACAAAGACAATGTTGTTACAAGCTTTGTCAGCTGGAACCAAAACATATTCCTCATGTAACCTCTATAATTTTTATGCCACTTTTGGTTTAATAAACACAGAAGGATAGATGGTACGTACTTTTGTTTTGATATGTCTAATGCGGAATTTTAATATTCCTCTTATACTTTTAATCCATTCTGACAGTGTATCAAGTTCATTTTCATATTTAGCCTATCGTCTGGCATAATATTCGACAGAATTCATATTAGTGACGAAGTTCTGTCGCCAATTGAAAGACAGGTTCTCTGTATTTATAGAATATGTGATTTGAGGTCCTCATTTTCAACTATATCAACATCACCAGTAATGGTATGTCCAGCTGGACTATAGTTGAAAGGAGACGAAGAACAGGAACACGTATAAGATGGTCTATATCTAGGCACTGTGAAGTTTGTTTATAATTCAAAAGTTTGGATGCAATAGAAAAGGTATATTTGTAGGAAATATTGGGTGTAGACTCGAACTTGAAATAAATTGGAATACACGACTGAACTCTTTCATGACGAAGAATGTTGCTCATGTTGATGGCATCTATTCCTACAGGAACTGGTGGAACGATTTGGAAGGGATATCATCCATGACCCGCGGTGGTTTAAAGAGCCTGTGATTGGCAACATCCATAATCATAGAATTAATCAGTCTATATTCAGGTGTTGAAAATTCCAAGTATAGACTAGGTGTGACTTCTTCAAATAACGTATTCAAAACTCTTAATGGAATAGAGTAAAGTTTTGTGTGAATATGATGTCGACCTTATTGTCCGTTAACGTTAGATGACATCGTGTACATTTTGGTTCTTTATATAAAAGATAACCGCGTTTCCGTCCTTGAGTATTTGGAAAGAATCCCATCACATCCACGTTATTTCCTTGTGAACTAGTCAAATTTCTCACATCATATACATTAAAATGCAGTACCTAGGGTCCTGATCCAGTGACCTTCTCGTTGTCTACAAAAAGGGGTATGTAATGTTGGATTGTTTGTGTGATGGTAATTTTTTTTTCAAAATCCTGACTTCATGGACAAGATGGAGTGGTCCGGTGAATTGAAATGCTGGTAAAGAAGTTGATTACCACCATTATTTATTTGAAATATGTGCCCCTATATTCTTTTATTAAGTGAACCCTTAGTTTCTCCCACATAAATTAAGCCACATAGGTTACACTCAATAGCGTAGACAACGTTAAAATATTTACAAGTGAATTATCAAAAGTTTTGGTACAGAAACTACGTCCGGTGAGATTACTATAAGAAATATACAAACAAAATATAAAAGATCTACCTTCAAGACATATTATATATTTTCATTAAAAGTACGTCAAACTTCCAGGTAAAGGACACAAGATCACACACCATTGTATCACATGAAATGTCTTTCCTTAAAAAATCAATGCTTACATGTATATAGTTCAAGAGATATTTTTAAAGATTTTACCTAAATATGAGCATCATACACTTTGATCCCCTATTGTGGCCCTACTCTACTCCTGGGGACCATGAATTGCACAAACTTTGATCTACTCTATGCCAGAAAGCTTTCATACAACTTTGAACTTCTCGGGCCCAGTTCTTGAGAAGATTTTTAAAGATTCTCCCTATATATATATTCGCATTGTAAAACTTTGATCTCCTATTGTGGCCCAACTATACCCCCAGGGGACATGATTTTAACAAGCTTGAATCTGCTCTATGTCAGCTAGGACGATTTCATGTAAATGTGAACTTTTCTGGCCCAGTGTTATATGCACTATATGTCAGGAAGCTTTCACGTAAATTTCAGCTTTTCTGACTCAGTGGTTCTTGAGAATTAGCATACTTGATTCTGATAAAATCCGACCGAATCGAACTAAGCCGGGTATACCCGGTGACGTGCTAAGAATCAAGTGACCCAGCTACAGTACAGTAATGAAAATGTTGACCTTCTGTTGTATAAACAAATGACCAACATATTTATTAATCATGTTTATTTCTCCAGTGAATAGAATAAGCAACTCTCGATACTACAGTCTCCATGGACGCCGGCTTGAAGCCGCCTTCGCCTATCAACATTTTCCGGCTGAATCGGCTTACCAGGCAGGATGCGTGCGCAATTCGGACTCGCAATCAAGTGTGTCGCCGGTCATCCCGGACCGATAAAATAAATGACCGGTGACACACTTGATTGTGAACTATTGTGGTCCCACCCTAACCCAAGGGGTCATGATATTTACAAACTCGAATCTCAAGCTTTCATGTGAATTTCAGCTTTTCTGGCCCAGTGGCTCTTGAGAGGATTTTTAAATGACCCCGCCCTATTTTTGCATTTATCTCCCCTTCGAAGGGGGCATGCATGGCTCTTCATTTGAACAAACTTGAATTCCTTTCACCTGAGAATGATTTGAATCATGTTGGTTTGAAATTGGGTAGTCCAGTGGTTCTGGAGATTTTTCTATATAAATTAAGCATGTCAAACTTTGATCCCCTATTATTGTGGTTCCACACTACCCTGGTCCGGGGGCCATGATCTGAACAAAGTGGAATCTGCTCTATATCAGGAAGCTTTCAGGTAAATATCCACTCCTCTGGCCCAGTGGTTCATGAGAAAGGACTTTTAAAGATTTTGTTTTAAAGATATTCTATATTTTCACGTGTAATTTTGATCTCCTATTGTGGCCCACACTACCCCTATAGGTCATGATTTTAACAAACTCGCATCTCCACTGGGTCAGGAAGCTTTCATGTAAATTTCAGCTTTACTGGCCCAGTGGTTATTAAGAAGATTTGTAAATGACCCCACCCTATTTCAGCATTTTTGTGTCAAGTTTAGTTGAAGTTGAGTCAGTGGGTCTGGAGAAGAGAAATCTGAAAAGTTTATGATGACAAGCAACAGGAAGTTTTGATCAGAAAAATTCACTTGAACTTTCGCTCAGGTGAGCTAAAAACTGTTAAAATAAAGATCTTTTCTTACAAAAGATTTATGCTGAATGACCTTGACCTTTGTTCTCAGTCCCTGTCCCAAGGAAAATTTGTGATCAATTATGATAAATTTCTAATGAAAGAGCTCAGATAAATGGACAAACAGACAAACATGACAGCAACTATATGCTCATAACAAGAGTTGTCACAAGAAAACATAGCTTGCCAGCAAATAGGACTCCACTAAACGTATCCCTTTTGTTAAAAAGGTTTTTTTTTTTTTTAAAAATAGGTCCAAGTTCGAGGATACTAGGTCAAAAGTTTTAATACTATGTCAAACGCCTAGTCATGAGGCATCTAAGTACATATTGTATGAAATATCAAATCCCTACCCCCCTTTACAGGTTCAAAATATATAGCCAATGTTAATGTTTTTGAAAAGAAGGTCGAAGTCAAGGGTCAATAGTTCTGGTAACAAAAGAAATGTCTTCTAATGAGGTATCTATATTTGAAATATCAAAGTCCTATCCCTCTCCTTGTAAAGGATATAGCCCAGGTTAAAGTTTTTTAAAAAGTAGGTCAAAGTTCAAAGCAAGGGTCATTAGGTCAAATGTCTGTCCGTACCAAAACATAGGTTTCTTCACCAGGGTCGTGACAATAGCTCTCCAGACAGTCATCCCGACAAGCTAACCATTAGTTTGATGCATTACACACAAAGCACATCAATGGAAAAGCATGGATAACTAGTACTAATTGTAACGGGGACCGTTAAAGATGTTCCCCAAACATCCCCCCATTTAGCAAATGGTGTCATTTGTTACAGTACAAGTGGTTTTGACCATATCAATCTGTTAAGGGTTTGAATATATAACTATTTAAACATTCAATCAATTTCATACAAGAAATCATTCATAAACATTTTAAAAATTTGGTGCACGTGCATGTGAGTATTTGACAATATCGATACATTACAAGTCTAAATATATGACTACAAGATAAATTTCAGAACATTTCAATGAAAAATTAACAGCAACTCAAAACTACATAGACCAAAACCAATGCACGTGCACACGCGCGCGCACGAGTATGACATGGCATTTTTGGTAAACACTACTCAATCGACATTTGTACAATATACTTACTGTATGAATTTGATATTGAATTCTTCATTTATAAGAAAGTTATGGTACTTTCAAAATCGTCCAATCAGAATTTAGCGCACGTGCATGCGGGGAAGTGATTTTGACAAAGCAACGAGTAGAGAGTCCCAAAATATATCTGCAACATAAATTTCAAAACGATTCATTCAAATTCAAAATGTTATAGACGAATGCTTGAATTTATATGTAAAAAATTACAATGCACACGCATTTACGCGAATTCAATTAAGGAATTTCATCGACAACTTTCAATAGGTATTTGTATCGCAAACCCAGATCCAAAATTTCATTTCATTTGAGTCTTTAATTCAAAGTTATGGTCATTTTAGTACCCGAAACATGAAAGAAAAGCTATGCACGTGCATACACGCGCACGCAAGTATGACTCAGCATCAATGTTGATGTCATTCAATAGATATATGATAGATATATTTACAGTATAAATTTCATATTGTTTCCATCATTTATAAGAAAGTTATGGTGATTTGAAAATCGTCTAATCAGAATTTAGCACATATGCATAAAAGTAATTTTGACTATAGATTTGAGTTAAGAATATCAAGATACATTTCAAAAGATTCTGCTGAAAAACAAAAACGTGGTCATTGAAAGAATTGAACCTTCAAAAGACAATGCACGCGTGTGCTCATGCGCGTTTGCAATTTTCATTACATTGATCTGTAGATATTTGGCATAATCTACCTATCCTGTAAATATCATTAAATTTCCTTAATAAACGTGAAAGTTATGGACATTTTTGTATTATCCAATCAAATTGAGGCAAACGTGCATACACATGCAAAATCATTATTTTGACCATGCTAAACAATTATGGGTCTCAAATTATATCAACGATATCAATATCAAACGATTTCATTGAAAAATAAAAAAATTAGACTGGTTCCGAAGTTTGTAAACAGAAAATTCAATGCATGTGCATGCATTTTCAGATAAATTGACATGTTCCGCACATCTACATACAGCTGTATGCTATACCATCATCCTGAAAAGGTTTCACCTTGATCCCTTGAGTAGTTTCTGAGAACACTCGTGGATAAAAAAGTCACAAGAAGAAAGAAGGAAGAAGAATAATAGTAAGAAACAGAGTAAAACCAATATGTTCCCAAACTCCGTTTGGGGAACATAACAACTACTCCATATAACCCCCATAAAATACAACTTGTACAAAATCATATACCATATTTTTATTTACATATTGAAAAACATACAATTGTAAATCTGTGTATCAAAAAGATTACAAAAGTCAATATTTGTTTTAAAAAAAACCTCTAATGACACACAAAAAAATTCGAACACAAAGAACTTTACATGAGAAACAATGACATTGAGGAAATAAATATCACAGTAATCTCAGGATAGAATTATGCCTTTTTTATTTTACAGATCTAAACTCGTACAACTGTAAACAATACACACTGCTCCAACAGATAACAACACCACACAGGGAAACACAACACAGGCTTTTGATCATTTACATGTTTTGATTATATTGTGTAACTCTAGGATATCTTAAATCTCAAACAAATGCACTAATGTTGAATCAAATTCTTGGAGCATGTACAGGAACTGCCCATCCAGGATTGAAGGTACAATTCCTCAAGCAAAACACCAACTTTTCTCATACTGTGGCATGAATGCAAAGGACAATGAACTCCATTACATAAATTGAACTAATAAAGCTTGCTACAGATATTAAGTTTAAGCGTTTTACACTACATGCTATTGAAAATGTAACAAAATGCCGAGAACAAGCAAAAGGAATGTTATATTTAAACAAGTCATATACATCAATGTGTTTAATAAAATAAATGCATTTTTGAGACCAGTCATTTGGTGGATGGTACATACAGTGACAAGTAAAACTTGCCTGAATTGGGAGTTCCTGGAGACATCCGTCTCCACACAGACCTGTCATAGTAATTAATGGTGGGAAATGGTTTTCACTTCCTTATGATTATGTCCAAAATATCCTTACTTAACATGCTCAAGTTTCCTGCAAGTCTGACTGTAGCTCACTAAAATAGGTTTCATATTGATAACTACCTTCTAATTCAGACAAACTCTAATCACTAGTGACCAAGACCTGAAGGTCAGTTAAGTTTAACTGACAGTTAATGT
This sequence comes from Ostrea edulis, assembly GCF_947568905.1. Lineage (NCBI taxonomy): Eukaryota > Metazoa > Mollusca > Bivalvia > Ostreida > Ostreidae > Ostrea > Ostrea edulis. Next base: position 38,404,696 of record NC_079172.1, on the reverse strand, counting down.
CTAGTTATCACTGTGAATGTAAGAGTTAATAACAAATAACTGTTAGTTAAAGTTAACTAACCTTTGTAAAACTGGGTTAAGATATATGTTATATAATAGTACAAGTTATGGGATATTCAAAAACAAGGTTTTAATTGTCTGTAAGGGATCTCGTTAAAATATACAACGTAAACCAAAAGGATGGATCTTCAGGACGATAATACTAATGATTATCAGCTTAATGTTAAGCGTTTTGCCAGATCTTTACAGGTGGTTTCACATGGTCCAGATGATTCAGATCAACTACCACTAAAATGCATAATAGTTTTTTTTAGCACATATAATAAAATCGAGCTTTCTCTTCTCTAAAATTGTCCTGCTCTTTTAATGAAGAAACACAGAGTAGTTCACTGTAACAATTAAGGTACTATGGTACACTGAATGTACTTGATGGAGTAACTTCCTTTTACTTATATAGAAATTCAGGCCACCCCCTCCCCCCCCCCCCCAAAAAAAAAACCAACACACACACACATATCACTTTTGCTGTAGTAAATAAAACATGTTACTTATCAATGATTGTTGCTAAAAGAACCAGATTTCGTTGTGTCTTTTAACATGCTACTTAGCAATGAACCAGATTTCGTACATAGGTCAACATCCTATTTCGCAATGAACCAGATTTCGTTGTGTCGGTTGAAGATCTGGTATGGACTGTTGTATCCGGCAGTGTACGAGAAACTTGTGTGGTATTTACTGGAGTCTCCGATCGCCTCGGCAAGCTTCATGGCTTCCTTTAACCAGTCCTTAATGTTGGTTACGTAACCGGGGAAAGACCTAGAAAAATGAACATTTTCAACTCAAACTGTATCCATGCCCCTTAGTGCTTTATGACTTGTTATACTTCAGATGTATGGGAGTTGATCATGTTTTATGAGTGCAAGTAATGTTTGAATGAAAGAAAGAGAGAGACTTACCTCACATAGACTTTCATCTGAGACATTTTATCCAGAAAGACTTCCTTTTGGGAGGGAGCTGGTGGATTTTTAACTTTTGGGGACATGAAGAATGACATGGTGAAGTTATCCTCACAGGCTGGACCCTGACCAGGCATGATCATCATCAAAACAGGTGCTGTCATGGCAATCTTCTGACCTATATACAACAATTTCATTATCTTTGTTTCCAAAAAACAATTCAAGTTTCACTATGTGTATCATGAAGTTTGCAGTTAACGTAGTCTGTAGTTAATGTTGTCTTTTTAAAAATTTCTTTCTTTATAAGCTGTCTTGCTGTTATGCCCTCTGGGCCCAAAATTAGAATAAATCTATCTTATCTACATCAGTTGGAATTGTGCAATAATGGTTTCTTATCACACATATGACTTATTTTCTTATCACACATATGACTTATTTTCTTATCACACATATGACTTATCTTACATTTCCAGACTTCTGACATTTACCCCCCCCCCCCCCCCCCCCCCCCCCAAATATCATATTCTAATGTATAATGTATCTATATCATCAATAACAGTACTATTTAAGATCCATCACTAACATTTCAAACTTATGCACACTTCTACAAAAGTTACATAGCACCCACTCACTTTTAGCATTTGTGCCATTTATATAACGAAACAGCCTCATGAAGTTTGTGTACGATGCCTTCCGGTAGTCTACCCCTGCCGTGTTTGTCGACACCCAGCCAGAAGCACTGTACAGACGCAGCTCATAGTCCTGCACAAAGTCAGAAATACAAGTACAATTACACAAACAACAAACATGATGCCCATTTAGAATGTTACATCATTCCGATGAATAAGTCTAGCAAGATAGTTGACTGTGCAGAAAGCTTGTATCACAGAGTTCAGACTGCAAACTGGTATGTTCTTACAACTTAGAGTGTATGTCAAATTCTGTGGAGACGAGGTGTAATTTCTGGACAGGAGACACCAAATATAAATTACTCCCCTCGTTTTCATAGAAATTGTGTACAAGTGGAGATCACATGCAACATCATCATAGAATATTCTCACTACATGTGGACAGTGCCTCAATTAAATCGGTCACATGCCAAATTTCAGCTTTGTCAAAGCATGTAGAGTCTGGAAAACTAAGTTGTGACAGACGGACATAGTGTTACCAGCCTGTTAAATTACAAACCACTCACCCGAAACTTTTAAGTTTACAATTGTTCGAACAGAGATGAGTCTAATATAATAATTATTCAGTAAATGCAACTGCATATGCTTAATAAAATTCATAGGTACCCTCAGGTCTTAATTACTTGTGATGAAATGTAGGCTTGCCTTGTTGGTCTCCAAAACCGAGTATCGCGGACAATCCAACTTATTGCAGAATTTAGGGGGCCATTGTGCTCTAGGGATGTATTTCAAAACACTTGATAAGGCACAGGATATACAAGCCGATAGCAATACTATAACGAAGTTTGTAGACTTCATATTTCTTCGTGTCACCGTGCTGCTCAAGTTCGATCAACAGTAAAGTTTTTGTTTTGTAATCATGCACGTGAAGAGTAAAGTTGTGTAACGTTGGGAATGAATACCGTGCCCGATTTATTACGAGAAAATGTCGATGAAAAAATGTTTCTTTGCCAAATACATAATGTTTTGTGGTTTTATTATGATACAAACGGTCATAATCTTTCAATACTATCTAGAATACATATATTCTGACTATGTAAAACGAATAAAGTCCTAGGTTAATATGCAGATCGTGTGCGGTATTCCATCCTAAGTCACGTTGTCAAACACGCGGGAAATAAACAGGCGGATCAAACGAGAGAGAGAGAGAGAGAGAGAGAGAGAGAGAGAGAGGTGGGGTGGGATGCGATGATAAAACATGTAAAACGAGGATAACTTTTATTTGACCTGCTTTGTGAAGATAAAAGTTAAACGTGACCCACAGACTGTATATTAATTATGACATGTCAACAGTAGGTTGATTTGGCAATTCACAGTGGTTATTATTTAAAGTTCTACATGAAATATGATCAGTTTTATTGTTTGCATGGTTTTATTTTACTGGCGTTTCCCGGTGCGACTACTAAAATAGAACGTGACACAATCTCTGGCGTGCCGAGAGGAGGGGGGGGGGGGGGTTAAATCCTTGAGATGGGACACCCTTTTACGACTCATCAAACAAACAGATTATTAAATGTTTTAAAAGTCACAAAGTACACATATCTCTTGGAAGGAAACTAGAAAAGCATATAATTTAAAGGGGGTTTTTTCGATTTTTTTTTTCATCTCCTCAATATGAAAAGTTCTTTTATGATATATATCTTAATAACTTTAATCTTATATTGTAGTAATATTACAATATACTTCATATGTCAGCCTGGTTAGCTAAGTGATTGGGTTACTTATAAGTTATAAGTAGTACTCTATCCCGGTTTGTACCCAAAACAATTTCTCCCCATCTTTGCTCCGACAATGTATTAATGTCCATCTATGCAACCTTCTGTATCCAGAAAACTGTTATCCATGTATTGTGTTGTGCATCTGTATATTTATATTGTGAATATGTAGTTTATGAACTTGTGTTCTTACATCTTTTCAAATGTTTATTCATTTACTTGTTAAATTTTTTCTTTCATTTTTCTTTACTTTTTCATTTTCATCTTTGTCATGCAACAAGGGCAAGTGTACATTTACCATTCAAAGTTAATTCAAGATAAACGGATTTAATATAAGTTGCTACAACTTGTTTCCGAATCCTGTGTGCATATTACTTATTGTGTACATATGTTGACTTATTCAAATGAAATAAAATTTAAACTAAACAATTAAATCAATCCAGAAAGTATATTAAAATAATTCAGCGACTATTAAAATAATCCAGAAACTCTTAAAATAATCTAGAAACTATTAAAATAATCCAGAAACTACTGAAATAACCCAGAAACTCTTAAAATAATCCAGAAACTATTAAATTAACTTACTCTCAAACATACCTAGTAATACAACACAAATGTTTCAAAGAAACAAGCTTGAATGCACGTGAATTTTAACTGAAATGTTATGAAATACTTATCGATAAGAAACGCTGCGTATCATAGGAGGATTAAGGAGTTTGCGAAGGGAAGGGGGGGGGGGGTCTAGCATTTTATCTTTTACGTACTTTTCACAACCTCTACTCCTACCTTTTACCCGTTTGTTGATGTATATAACATCTTAGAGAGATCGTCAGACAGACTTTATACATGAAAATGCTTAGTTTATTTACTACTTCTTCCCAAAGTTCTAGTCATTCTAATCTCCATACTCAGACCTGATAAAGAGAGAAAAAAGAAGCTGATTTAAAGGTTACTCTCAATAGGCCGGGGGTATGAGGGCCGCCGAGGCGGCCCCCGGAAGAAGCTCTGGTGTAAATGGTGCAAAATCCTGTATTCTGAGCGTTTTCTGGCACTCCATTTCACTTTCAATTGTTTACTTTTTAAACAAAACTTTTATGTTACATATACTTTTTAAGTTTTAAGAATACTTGTATCTAACGAAAATATCGTAAATACATGTATATATCAGTGGTCTTGTTTATCCTAGAATTAAATGATATACTGCTGTTGATAAATTTGAGTAATGTAAGTATCCATCTTTCATATCACTTTGACTAAATGACTCGTTAAAATTGAATAACTTTTTGGTCCGCCAAAAAAAAAGGGGGGGGGGGGGGGGTCCTGGACCCCCTTGAACCCCCACCCCGGATCCGCCCTTGCGTACGAAGAATTAAATTTTCTCCCTCTTAAGAATTTAATTATTCGATACAGTATTTCAACGAATGCAGGACAGTAGGTCACTGGACAAAAAGTCACAGACAAAATGACCATAGACAAAAAGTCAATCAGAAATTTTATGAAAGTAGGACAAAATTTCACAGGACAAAAAGCACAGTTGATAAGAAACTAAGAAGATATTGATTTTTATTTAATTTGAAGGGAAAAGTGTTAGAAAAGATATATGTAAAATGTTATATTTTCTATGAGAATTTATCAAAATTTCAATTTAAAAATTTTGATATTAATAATTTGATAATTATTATTAAATTCGTATCCCTTTTATCATATTTATTGTAAAATATAAGTATATAGATTCTAAAATGAGATTTTAAACAAATTATTGTTGGCTTCCTTTCACTCCAGATTATACAAGTAGTATGTGGAGTAATACAAGAATTGCTATACTATAAACAAGTTAATGTTGGTTTTAAAAAAATTATTACCTACAGTATTTATGCGTGTTCCACGCAAAGCGGTGGAACAAATGCCCCAAACACGGTGGACCTTTAAAATTGTCGGCACCTTTGAAGTCCTATTTTTTCCTCGCGAGCTAGACATTGAAGTCCACGGAGGATCTCCGTGGATGCCACCGCGCATCTCCGTGGATGTCACCTGTACCTCCGTCGATGCCACCGTGTACCTCCGTGTGATAAAACAAAGAAATAATTTCCGAAATTATTCACCCAAAAAACCTTTTCCCTTGGCCAGCATGCATGCCCCCCACCCCCACCCCACCCCATTAATTATTTAGAAATTAGCTATCAATCATTCAATTCTTGTAATTGTTGTTTAATGATACGTTGTTGAGTCCCTATATGTCCGCCTGCACAATATGTCCGCCCAATTTTTTTCAAAGTGTCACTATATGTCAGCCTACACAAAATAGTGTCTTCCCTACTTCTTTTTTTAACGAATTATCACAATATGTCCATCCATACTTTTTATGTATTATTTCATTGTCGTTGGGTAATATTTCTTCATAAAATAATCGCCAAAACGAGTCAGCATTCTACATGGTAAACGGAAAAAAAAGTCACAGGAAAATAAGTCACAATCTGGGTAGGAAAAAAAGTCACAGGAATAAAAGTCACAGGAAAAAAAGTCACAATATCTATAAAGGGTGCCTATGACCACACCTAGGAAACAAAGTCACAATTTGTTTTGTTCAAAATTTTTGATTGTTTTTGCCTATACCAAGGAAAAGAAGTCACAATATTTATAAAGAGTGACTTTGACCATACATAGGAAAGAAGTCACAATTTGGGTACGAAAAAAAGTCACAATATTTATAAAGTGTGATTTTTTGTCACATCTTTAAGCAACTTGGTGGGTTACTCATTCATATTTGTGTGTGTGTGTGTGTGTGTGTGTGTGTGTGTGTGTGTGTGTGTGTATTCATATATAATATTGTTGTTCAGCAACTCTTATTGTTTTTTTTAAATAGTATGCAAATTGATGCCATTTGTCTACTTATACAGGAAATACATTGTCTAGAAATGGGGAAAGGTGCCTTGTGAAGCCACTAATTAATCTCAACAGTCCCTGTCAACAACTGTTGTAGACACTTAAAAGTTAATTACTTTTTATTGGGGTTATTTGTTTGTTTTAACATTAAGATATATAAACTCTGTTGCAAATTATTAAAAAAAGCATGGAATCTTCTAACTTTGAATCAAATTTAAGTAAAACTTTTCTCCTTTAATATATAATATTTGACTTTTTTCAATATATACAGGAAGTTTTCTTTCAAAATTTATATACTGTGACTTTCTCCCTCTTTATATATGTGACCCTTTTCTATCAAAATATATACTATGAATTTTTCCCTATGCATATAATATAATATATATTGTTACTCCCCCCCCCCCCCTACACCTATGTGATTTTTATACAAAATGTATATTATGACTTTTTTTTCCTGTGACTTATTTTCCTGTGACTTTTTATCCGTGACTTTTTATCTGTGACTTTTTTTCCTGTGACTTTTTTCCCTACATTCTTATACATGTATATGCATATAAGCATATAAGTTCGCTTTCAAAAATCTTCGCAATGTGTCCATTCTCATAAAACCTTTACCAATATGAATATTTTATGCTTTTTTATATACATATAGGCACTATTATGAAAAAATGGTTTACGGACAGAAATTCACGGGACAAAAAGACACAGGACAAAAAGTCACAAACATGACTTTTGATTAAAAAGGAAAATTATATATATACACCCATTCTGTTATAAAATATAGAATGCCGATATTCATACCAATATTTGTATTTTGTGCATAAATAAAATGGGGTTTTTCTTGTGTGTGTGTGTTTTTTTTTATACCTCAGACATCACCATTTATTTAATATCCACAGATAAGTTGGTTTTTTTTTAACCTGATGGTACCCAAATGCTCACTAAAGTCATTGTTCAGACACCTGACATTTCTTACAGTGGATGGGAGGTAGAGGGGAATGTGTGTCAACATCCTTATTGTTATTTGGTTTGCCACATTTAGCACTTTCAGTTCATTATTAACTAATAAGAAACAAAAAATCCTTAACTTGTTTAATGACAGTTCACCTCCCTCTTGTTTTGACAATAATCTGGAGTGAAAGAAGCCAACCATAATTCTGCCATCAGATTTTGTTTTGACAATCATTAATATGTAGTATACTAAACCAAATGATCATAAAGCTTATTTTTATTTAATCTCTTTTTAAAAATCAAAATAATATTTTACAATAAATATGATAAAAGGAATAACAATTTTATGATTATCAAAATCTCATAGAAAATATAAATTTTGCATATATATTTTCTTAAACTTTACAAAAAGAACCATGTTTTAAAATATATTTAAAAAATCAATACTTTTCATTTTCTATAAACTGTGACTTTTTGTCCTGTGACATTTTGTCCTGTGACTTTTTGTCCTACTTTCATAAAATTTCTTATTGTGACTTTTTGTCCATGGTATATTTGGCCGTGTCTTTTTGCCTGTGACTTTTTGTCCTGTGACTTTCTGTCCTACATTCAACCATAATTCTGCCATCAGATTTTGTTTTGACAACCATTAATATGTAGTATAGGAAACCAAATGATCACAAAGCTTATTTTTATTTTATATCAATAAAAATCTCTCTCTTTTTTTTTTTTTTTTTTTTTTAAACCTAATTAATATATTTTTATAATAAGTATGATTAAAGGATTAACAATTTCATAATAATTATTATCAAAATCTAAAGTTTGAAATTGATATAGATTATCATAGAAAATATAAATTTTATATATATACATGTATATTCTTAAACTTTACAAAAAGAACAGATATGTTTTCAAATATATATCAAATTCATTATTTTCTGACTTTCTTATAAACTGTGACTTTTTGTCCTGTGATATTTTGTTCTACTGTCATCAAATTTTTAATTGTGACTTTTTGTCCTGTGACTTTTTGTTCTGTGACAGTTTGTCCTACTTTCATAAAAAAAATTATTGTGACTTTTTGTCCATGGTCAGTTTGTCCGTGACTTTTTGTCCTGTGACTTTCCGTCCTACATTCGAAAAAATTAACCCGCAAATAATCATAAAATAACTCTTTTATATCTAAAATGTCACATTTATCAATTAGTTGATTACTTCGAATTATATCATTTTAAAATGAATAACGGACCATCATACAGTTGGAAGGTTACAGGGGGACATTGAAAACGTGGGAATATCTATAGATTAAAGAAAATTGTCTTTGATGGCTTCGTTAATAATTCAATTATCAGGTACGGAGTGGGATGTCACGGACAGGTGCGCGAAAGGGTGTGTATACTACACAGTGCAGGAACACCGGAAACGTGCCCAAGGAGGGAATACTTTGAGGATGTCTCGCCGTTCTCTTGTCCCCATTCCGAATTCCGTTAATTGCATAGTGTGTGGGTACTCGACACGTGATATTATGCATTCGTCAATGAAATAACGCTACAGGTTTTTTCTTTCTTTCCCTAAATCGATCATTTTGCTGACCCCCGTCGGTTCAAGATGAAGAGGTGGTGAGTAGCACAAGTATAGGTTAATAACATTTAGTACTCTATATTAAATATTAAAATATTGATTGTTTAATAAGAATTCCCCAATGACACTGTTTAAACACATAAGCTACAAATCTTATGTTCTACCTCTAAACGGTAATAATTATTCACAAGTAGGGAAAAAACATACCTATTATGATTATGTTTTATCATTAGAGGGGCACAGTCAAGATTTGAGCTGAAAATTTTCAAATTTCATTTTACATTTTTAATGTTTACAATGCTTAACTATGGTACATATTTTCCTAATTTCGAGTTGCAAAGAGATTCAGAGATCACAATTCTAATTTCTTTGTGATGTAAGCAAGGCTGGTGTAATTTTTTGTTTACATAGATTAAATATACTAGTAAAAGTTTCGTTCAAAACAGAATTATTTATTTTTTCAATTTACAAGTTTATTCTAAGCACAATTAAATAGTTTTTAGTGTTTGTAATATCTGAGTTCGTTTTAAACATGTATCTGTTGTTATTTACCGATCAATATATGTAAATAAAACATGGCCTTGTTTACAAAAAAAAAAAAAAAAAATTGTAAGTGCTTTATCTCTCAATAATTTTCATTCAAATGTTTGTTGATCATTAGAAATATCTTAGTTATTAAGCATTGTAAACATTTAAAATGGAAAATAAAATTTGAAAAATTATATGATATATTATATTATATGTATAGGGGAAAATTCATAGTATATATTTGATAGAAAAGGGGGAGAAAGTCACAGTAAATATATATTTTGAAAGAAAACTACATATATATTTAGAAAAAAGTCAAATATTATTTAGGAGAAAAGTTTTACTTAAATTTGATTCAAAGTTAGAAGATTCCATGTTTTTAATAATTTGCAACAGAGTTTATATATAATGTCAAAACAAACAAATAACCCCAATAAAAAGTAATTAATTTTAAGTATCTACAACAATTGTTGACAGGGACTGTTGAGATTAATTAGTGGCTTCACATGCCACCTTTCCCCTTTTCTTAGACAGTGTATTCCCTGTATAAGTAGACAAAATGGCATCAATTTACAATCTTTGAAGCCATACATAGGATGAAGGAAAAAATGTTGCGACTTTTTTTCTTGGTATAGGCAAAACAATCAAATATTTTGAACAAACACATTGTGACTTTTTCCCCCCAGGTGTGGTCATAGGCACTCTTTATACATATTGTGACTTTTTTCCCCGTGACTTTTATTCCTGTGACTTTTTTTCCTACCCAGATTGTGATTTTTTTTCTGTGACTTTTTTTTCCCGTTTACCACCTAGAATGCCCATACTTCACATTAATAATAACACGTTTTTTTTCTAACTTGATAAATTTATACTTTATTACACGCATGTATTATTTACTAAATGTATAACAAATTTTTGTCTTTACATTTTTGTATACCATTGCATAATGGTGATGAGATCCAATAAATTGAATTGAGTACACGTAGTCTTGAAATATCACAAGTATAGAGTTGACTACGATTGAAATAAAAATGCAGACGTTTTCTCGTTTATTCAGTGACTCACAAACTTGCCCGTCTTCTGAAAGAAAGTTGTAAAACAAACGTACTAGGTTTTGGTCAGTTATAACATAACACGGGGGGGGGGGGGGTGGGGGGGTAAAATTCATCTCATCTCCGCTAGCAATGGGTTTTGAATCAACTGTGCCTTCGTGGACGAATAATCTTGGCTTGCGAAGATGGAAAAAATGCCTAGATAGTCCGCTTGCATTAACATGTATTATGAAAGTGAAATCGAAGAATTATCCAGTAAATCCAATGATGTTGCAGTATATATAGCATGTATCTATTTAATTTTTGACTGAGAAGGAAATAGACAGCTAAGCACGTAACATCGTTTTAGAAGGGGGGGGGGGACTCATTCATTAGGTCCTAATCCGGACCAGCCGAAAAATTTAACATGTAAAGAAAACAATAAGGGAAATAAGAAACATATCAGAATGAAAGGGGGTGGATAAATAATCAGAAAGAAATTGTACTTTCAAGATTTATACTGAACGTATTAAACTTCCCGCATCTGCATACATTCATGAATATTATCATTAATGATTACCAATGCTCTCTCTCTCTCTCTCTCTCTCTCTCTCTCTCTCTCTGTGTTGCTTTCATTATCTAATGCATCTAAAGATTAAATTAAAGATTTTAATAATCGATAGCGTATATGAATGAAAGCAAGTAATCGTTAAGTCATTTTTGTTTATATTGATATTAGTCTTTTTTCATGAACTAGTTGCATTTGACACCGAGGATTTACATCCTTAAATATTGATTACAAGCACGTAGAATCGGAGAGGGTGTAATTTGAAAGTTAAAAAGCGACCCACCCACTGCACGATTTAAGAAATTGAAGTCGGAAGGGGGAATTGAGACAGTTTCAGACTACCCCCATGTTCCCAATTTAAGGTTTTCGTAATCGGACAATTTAAGCAACATTTTTGTTGTTATTTTATTGCTTGTCAAGAATTCTACACAACTTAAACCGGCAACATACCCCTTCTGATACATGGAAAAATATAAGTAATGTTAGCACGGGGCTCTATAATGTTCAATATGCAGTTTGGTCATACTTCGTCATTCAATAACTTATTTAGAATTAAAAAAAAAATTGTTATAGTCATACATCATAGTACCGCTATACTATGATGTATGACTATAACAATGACCTGTGTATAACTTGTACATTCCATGCAAATACGAAGGGGTTTTCGCCTCAGTAGAACAATGGGAGTCAGCTAATCTGTGTATTTGAAATCAACAGAAGTGCTTAGCTTCTTGCGGAAAGTGTGAAATATATTGGGTCGGCGCAAGATACCCGTGATCTGATATGGCGCCTACCCATATATTTCACACTTTTCATAAGAAATCAAAACCCAAACTAGCTAACCGTAATTTAGTTATACTGTGACAAAGACCCTAGGAATTTGCATGGTATAGAATAGAATAGAATATGATTTATTTCCAAATTAGGGCCCTCTATAATTATTATACAAAAATCATTGCATTATCCAGACACTGTCGATGAACATTTTTTTTTAATGAAAACCTCTATCAAAGTACATTGAACATAAGTCTGGTTCAAATGTAATTAACTCGGGATTTTAAAAGTAAATCATTCGATGGTTTATATTTTTGCGTCTATTAATTATGTAATAAATTAATTCCAATTTGTTAACCATCGACAATGCTCTATTTTCTATATTGGATCAAGTTATATTTGTCAAGATGCATATTAACACAATATGATGGAAGTAATTATGTTAAACAGCCATTTATCAGAGAGAGAGAGAGAGAGAGAGAGAGAGAGAGAGAGAGAGAGAGCACATCGGTAATTATCAAATACCCCTATTACATGTTGTACATGTATGCTTTTTCATTTACTGAATATACTAATTCGCATTCAAAACAGGAATTGCCTGCAAGTACGCATTATTTAAACATAGAATTTAAGAATATTTTTAATGAAGAAAGAAGACTAAAGAAAAAAAAATTAAAAACCAGGTTTTCTCAAAAACATAATATATAGTGTTTGGTATCGTTGGAATTGGTTCAAAATGCTGAAAAACAATTATCAGGAGGGAAAATATTGACTTTTTTCCTTTTCTTAAAATTCCACCCTTATCATGCGGCACATTTTCATATCTCCCTTGGCCAGAACAAAGCTTCTAGAAGCTGTGCGTATTCGCAAATAACACACACCATGGAACACGGAGGACATGGTGTATCTCCGTGTATTTTCCACCGTGGTCTTTCCACAGTGGGGTGTATAAAACTCGTGTCGTGTACTGTAATAATGAACTGTGCAAAGTGTGGCATAAACAAAGTCATTTTTGTGACTTTTTATCCTATCTGATTAAAAGTCACCATTGTGACTTTTTGTCTTTTGACTTTTTGTCCTACCAATTTTGTGACTTTTTGTCCCAAGACTTCTTGTCCTAAGACGTTTTCTCCTGTGACTCTCTACCCGTCTACCCATTTCAATAATATTGATATGCCCAGTTCATCCGAGATTCAAATCCTTTGGTAGTCATACTATCAAGTATACTTTGATATTTTATAGTCATATCATCAAGTATACTTATTTTATCGTCATATCATCAAGTATACTTATTTTATAGTCATATTATCAAGTATACTTGTTTTTAGAAAGTGCTAAATTGCTGTTTTGATATTGAACTTAAGGTTTGAATGTTAATGGTATGAATGTTATTAAAGTCTGTTAATGAATAGTAGTCCAATAAATTCAAAGAGAAGGTGTTGATAAAATCTATACTATAACTTTTACGAAGACCCAACACCTTACCCCCCCCCCCCCCCCCCCCCCCCGACACCTATGTATATATATTAGTCACCTCTTCGGCAACCTACAGGAGGGATACCGTGGCTGGTTGTTTTTACTATAATCAAGTTGGGATGATGGCAGTGTGTGTGTGTTAGACGTCTCGTGAGAACTCGCAATACCCACAGTTTGTTTTTACTACAGCATTCAGTCAAAATCAGGGTGTAATTAAGGGATCCCCAACCCCTAATATCATCCGTGCTTGTCCCCCCGGTATAATATTAAAAAAAAAAAAAACCCGACAATTTTAGCATTTTTTATCATTCTTATGAAGACACCAGATGCATTAAGTCACCTTTCAATAGTTTAAAAATTATGTAACGTTTGATATGACTTTTTGTGCAGCTATGATCCAATTATTTTTATCACACTGCCTTTTATTGTTAAAGATAATCATTTTTACAAAATAATTGTTATTGAAGTGATTTCAATTTATATTAATCATACATTAAGAAACAATTGGGTTATTTGTTCAAATCCTGCCTGGGTCTAGGGAATAAAAAAAATATTTCTAGTCATTCTTAATTGAGCATGCACATCCAATTACTTAATTCCCAAAGCACTGCATATATTCCCGAGATATTGACCAGGCAATGATTTTCTGCAGTTACATCTGTAGGTTTCAATATTCCTTACAATGTAGCCTATAGTTGCGCTGTTTCTCCTCCAGTCTTAACACCAGGGCGGTGGCGGGAGACATACCTTGTCTAAAATTCTTGACAAGCGAAGAAAAAAAACCCCGGGAAGGGGGGGGGGATAAAAACTTTTTTCTATGTCTTCTGAATTTGGATCCCTTCAGTTACACTGTGTTATGAAATATGCTTAATGTTTTCTTGTCTTATATTTTTGATACTTTTTTTTGAATAGCGAAAACGTTGCTTTTTATTGTTTTTTTTTCTCAAAAATGTAGTGGTAAGTAATTCAATTGAGCCGCGGGTATCGCTAGGTTGTGATATGTGCTTGTTTCACCACAGGGACTATAGTCATATAATTTACACTGAAGGCTTTCTCCTGATCTCACGCTATCAATTACGTATGGTGTCCATCGCCCCATGATTTATGTGAAGTTGTAAGATTTGAGTCGCTTTCAAATTGTTATGGTTAGATTAGACATTTCCCGTGTGGAAAACTTTATCTTGATTACAAGTGATATTCAGTGGCATTGCATCCATTTCACCGTGTACAACCCCACATTTGGGGGTGCGGAATAGTGACCTCAGGGGGTTGTTCCGTCGTGTGTTAATATAAGACTAGTTTTATCTCTATAGCTGTAACCAAACTAAGCATGCCAACTAAAACACACTTCGAATTCCGTACCCCCGAAATGTGAGGTTGTATAGAGGAGTTCGGGAGTTGATTATTGAAATAATTATTAAGAATGTAAGAGTTTACGTACTTAGAGGGGTGGTTGTTTTATAATACAGCAGATTATTCAATGCATCTGAGGAATTTCGTGCTATGAAAGCTACCGACATAATGGGATAAATGTTTACCGTTATCAGCAGACAGTGTCCGTATGTAAATGTTTATGTGAATATCAGCAAACAATTTATAAGTTTTGTTTCCTTCAAGCAGTCTGCTCTTTCGAAAAATACTTTTTTTGGGCAAAATAAAGAGAATTTTTACCCTCATACTGTTTCTTTAATTGAGTTTCTCCCGTTATACATGACAATGTTTATATTAGAGTTTTAACACTCAGAATTAATTCATAAATCCACAAAAATATCAAAAATAACGTTTGTCATGAATCTTGAATCGATCCTGCATACATTCTCATGATTCTGAAAAGTTCATAATGATTATGCTAAAAATCAAATTTTAATGAAGTCTTAGGCCTAAACAGGAAATTATTTTTGATCTTTGAGTGTTTAATGAAAATTGAAATTGATCAGATTATGTATTTATCCACGCACTGTCGGATAAATGTGCAGTACTATATAGTATATGTAATTATATTACAGAAAAAATAAAGGTTTGGAAATGGTTGAAATAGAAAATCTAAGACGATTATTGGGCATATTTCAGGGGCGGATCCAGGAATTGCGATTACGGGGGCGCCACATTATGAGGCAGGGGTCTGGGGGCCGCCTTTTGGCCCCCAGTGGGTCCAGGGTGGGGGCCCAGGGGGCTAAGCCCCCGGAAGCTCCTGGATTTTACAGGGCTTGAAATATGTCTCCTATTTAGTCATTTGTACTATTTTCTATAATTTTTTTATAAGGTGAAATTAATAAAATGACGCAAATATTAGGGGTTTTTGGAAAAAATTAAGTTATCCCATCATAGTAATTCAAGAAATCAAAAGATATTGTCATTTATTTCTCCTGGAGTGGAAGAAATTATTTCTTCTTATATCGTTTAATACATTTTTCTAAACAAGATACCACGATTTACCTTAAATTTGAAAATTTTAGGGGGAGGGGGGCCCCGGTTGCGCCCCCTTAAATCTGCCACTGTATTTGGACTTTCTTCTATCTTACTCTGTAAGAAGAATGACATGACGGGAGATTGAGGGGACGTCAATCTTAACTACGGTGCTCCTAACTATCGCCTTCCCTTGGTGTGTGTGTGGGTGTGTGTGGGTATGTGGTGGTGGTGGTGGTGGTGGTGGTGGGGGGGGGGGGGCAGTATACGGTGCTCCCAATTATCCGTCGCGCTCTCCCTTTGGGTAATCCTAGATGCTGTAAGAATTAAATGATGAGACGTATAATATCATTTAAAACATCAAAATTAAGTATACATGTCAATCTTAAAACAGAAAAAAAAACTTAATATAAAATTTATTTGCCAACTCCCGAACTGTCGTACCTGAAACGTCGAGCACCCGAACCGTCGTCACCGAATTGCCGGCGCCAAACTCCCGAACCGTCGTCACCGAACTCCCGAACGGTCGGCGCCGAACCCCAGAACCGTACGTCGTACACGCCAAGTCTCGAACCGTCGCGCTCCCTTTGATGTACATATACTGTAAACTTATGTTGGGTAATAAAAAGAAGAAACTTGGTAGTGTAGGGACGTGTTATTATAAGTAATAACCAAACCGTCACAATCTTTATTTGTGTCTGCTTGTGGTATATACCCCACCTACCCATGTGATCTCCTCCTCAACTGGACACCCCCCCCCCCCCCCCCCCCCCTGATATTTGATGCAAATCGGCAGCTAAAATTTTATATACTCTTGAACTATTTCCATGGAAACACAAATTTATACTACTGGACGGAAAACGTACCACGAGTGTCATTTTTGGTGATAATTCAGTGCTGATATTAGATCCTTGATCCACTCACATGTGAGCGGATCAAATGAGCTAATTCATTCAGAGTAAAAAAAAACCCCAAAACTCATTTTGGTGCAATGAGCTACATTGTGAAATAATCTAGGACAGGTGATGCTGGGATTGTAAAAAAACCCTCCAAAACTTAAAAGTTTATTTTTGATTTATAGTTTTGAGGCCGGATCGTGGATTGTAGATGTCCTCATTGTCTAGCGATTCATTACCGGTCTGGCTCGAACACATTTTGGCTTATTCCGGAAAACATAATGCATTTTGACCCACGTAGTATTGTGTAACGTATGCTTCCGGAAAAATTTGATATGGATGATGTTCAACTGGTGGGAAACGCGAAACGTGAACCGTTGACAAAATAGTATTTACTGGCGTTATTTGTATGGAAATTTCTTTAGAATATCTTCCCGTGTTATAGAGTAATTAATTGCAATACATTCCAGCAGACACATGAACGGCCGTATTACAGTTTAGTGAGAGAAGTGGAGTGACAGATTGATACGTACATGTAAGTTACAGTGGATCTTTCCTTCTCTGGATTCTATGTGTAACTATTCATAGATTCCAAGGTTTAGAGGTTCCAGCTGTTTTCCAGGTGTTGTTTCTGCTGGGCTTCATTCTCTTTTATTTCAGGCCCTTTAAAAACATTTCTGTTTCGAATTGAAGAAATTGAGCAGATAGTTACTTAAATTCTTTTATATATGCCTATTCTAACCAAAATTGATCCATAAACTTTTCAATTTTCATCATTCTCTTCAGAACCACTGGAACAGGTGCTTGGAGTTTTCACATCTAACGTAGATGTGTATTCATATGTTAAAACCCCAGCACCTGTGAAGTCGAGAGCAAAGTTTCCTAAATGTTAAGATGGGAATGGGGATTCAACATTGTGTAATTGAAGGACCATGGGCTGTTCTTTTCCAAGGGAAATATAATTTGAAAGTTGAGATAGAAGAATGGGCTGTCTGTTCTTCTCAAAAACTGCTGGACGAGAAAAGCCAAAATTTACATACAAAAGCTTAAATTATAGCAAGCCACTGTGTGAAATTAATGGTGGACTGATAGACAATGTCCATTGAAAATCTTGTCGGTCCATATCAATCAAAATGGCGATAGACCGTCTTGTTGATAGGAAAACTGACCAAATCATACATAGTTTATGTTGCAGGGTTGTCACTAGAAATTATTGAAGACTAGTCCAGGACTCAAGGTTTATAAGCAGCTTGAGTCACTTGAAAATTTTATGAATCCCATAAAAATTTGATCGAGTCCCATGAATATTTAATGAGTCTTTTTTTATATAAGACAATTAAGATGGAAGTAGTACAAAATATATCAATTTTAAGATTCAATTTTAATCATTCGTGACTTGGCCTCGAACGATTAATTGTCCACACCAACAGAATTACTTCCCTAAATCTCCTATCACCACAACAACCCTATTCAATATTAAACAGAATTTCAATCAAATTATTACTATGATAAAATAGATCTATACTAGTTTCGTTTGCCGACGATCTGTAAAACCCACCAATGTTTACAAACAACGCTACTTTCGATTCCAATAAAAATGGCTACCGGAAAGACAAACATAGATCCCGATTTGTAAAATAATAAAATATGAAATAATGTTCTTCATTTTGCATTGTATCTAATCTTTTTCATATTATATTCTAATTCGCACCTAATTGACTGACGCTAAACAAACAAGTCGGTTTGGGACACTGTGAACTTGGTGGTATTATCTCGGTTCACTAGAACGTAACAGTTTACCAAGATTTATAAATATATATCACAGTCTTCACGCTTAATGATTTTTACCACAAGCCCATTGGGCAATTAAGAGTGCAAAATTTGGTAGCCCAAATAAAATTTTATTAGCCTAAATGCCATGCAAGAATGATTCAACATGATTCGAATTTCAAGTTTGAATTTTTATTAAGTATTACAATACAAGTTTGAGATGAGAGTTCAAGCTCTCTTTCAACTTCTGATTCTGTCATTTCAGTAAAATTTTTCGGAATCCTCAAATGTTTTAATTCTTCTAGTTCTTCATCATCACTCTCATCCTAAAAAAATAAAAACTATAAGGTTGTTGACTAATAATCAACAAGAATGTTCCACTGATGTACTGAATGAGAAAAAAGGTTTTGTTGTAAGCGTGTTTACTGACAATGGTGTAGAGAGTTTGTACCATGGTCGGGTCGGGATGAAAATTGAATTATTTTTAAAAATTATAGAAATCAGACAAATTTAAAGGGAAAACTTCCAAAACAATATGATTGTGAAATAAATTGGTGGGAAGATAATGATTTGGAGTGATTAAGTTCAAAACAATATTTGGATATTTGGTAGTCGGTACCATTGTTGATTCGGATATGATAAACAGTGTCAACCACAAAAAATAATATGATTGCCACAAGAACACGATTAGGCCACTGATAAAATGTGTTGTGTTTCCGCTAACCCGACCGACCCTAAATTATAGCCCCGACCCTAGATTTTTTTCTCGATATTTAAAACTAAAATCGTCATTTTCCCGGAAAAAATATATTCCCGGTTCTTGGTTTTCGGTTTAGTTAGATATTGAGATGAAGTCATTCAAACGCTTTAATGATATACAAAATTGCATGGTTTTGTGTCAAGCGTTTAAACAACATTGATAATGTTTCTAACTAACAGCATGGATGATGGTTGACCCAGTGGCTAGTACCTCCATGCGTGCTCACGCAACGATGATTTAACAATTGAAGTTAACAGACGGTCGAGAGACTCTGCCAAGTGTCATGTTTTCATAGAAGACTTTCTTTTGTTAAAATTGCCAACTCCTATGTTGTTTTTAGACGGTGGCTATTTATAGCCATGCACTGTCTTATGCTATCATTTCAACGGGCATTAGACGGGGACCCTAGTTTTATATGGAGGTCATGATGCAGAGTGACAGACATGAATGTCCAGTCTGTCAAATTTGTATGCACATCCTTGGTTTCTGCTGCAGTTCTAACTGAAAACACTATGAAAAAGGTCATCCGAGTTGTTGATGGCTGGTGAGAGCCGAGAGGAAAAAAAGATTGTTTTTAAAATAAAAATTTATGTCCGGTAAAAAGTTTTAGCTGGAAGAGAGTTGGATCCCATTAGGATAAGTGGGATCTGCCCAGACTGTCTTCCTACCCTTGTTCCATTTAGATTGTGAAAATACATTCAGAAATGTATTAATAAACTTAAAATATGTTAATGATGTTGATATTTTGGTGATGATTTAATATATTTTTTCAAAATCATCACATTATAATTTTCCTGTCAAACATATCCAATAGAAGTATTCCTATGACAACCAATCTAAATGTAGAAACAATATATCTGGTACTTGTAGAGCATAGTGGCATAGAGGAGTTAACTTTTGTGTTTTATGCTAGATATGTTTCATTGAAAAATATAGTTTCTTATAAAACATCTGGAAATAATCCTCAGCCAATAACAGGTGAAATGTTATGATTGAAAGGATATGGGGCTCACGACGGGTGTGACCGGTCAACAGGGGATGCTTACTCCTCCTAGGCACCTGATCCCACCTCTGGTGTGTCCAGGGGTCCGTGTTTGCCCAACTATCTATTTTGTATTGCTTGTAGGAGTTATGAGATTGATCACTGTTCGTTATCTTCACCTTGCAATGCAATTTAAGCAAAATTTTATTTTGAAAGTATAAAATTCAATAGAACATTTAACTTGTGCAGTAATTAGGGCTATACGGACCGTGGATATCGGCCTGGATAGCTCAGTGGTTAGAGCACCTGACTAGAAATGCAGGGGTCCAGCCAAAGATTTTCTCCTTCCCATACTACATTTGGTGCCGTTGACCACCCCTAATGGTGCAGGTTGGCCTGTCGGGGGCAAAAAGAACCTGGGTTGATATTGAAAGACAATTATAAAATTATAATTGATCTTAAGGAGGGAGGAATGTAGTAATTAGGGCTCTACGGACTGGATATCGGCCTGGATAGCTCAATGGTTAGAGCACCTGCCTAGTAATGCAGGGGTCCCAGGTTTGATTCCCGGTCCAGCCAAAGATTTTCTCCTCCTTCCTATACTACACTTGTTAGAGTTTACAATGTTTTTGCATACTTTGAAAAAAAAAAATAAAAAAAAAAAATATATAATTTATTTCCTACCTTCCTACCCTATTTTTTTCTGGAACATTAGCGGAAACTCAACAATTTTTATCGTTGGCCTTAGACAACAAAATCAACAAAGTCAATTAATAGACATAAATCTCGCATTAAAATCAACAATTCAAGAGGTGAGCGAGAGAGAAGTCTAAGGAAAAGATACTCTATTATTTTTCAAGCTAATATAACAGTGTCGTGGCCTTTTCAGTGTTTTTATAAATTTCTTTACTGGCCTTGTATCTTCTTAGATCCGACACTTTAAGAAAGCAGAATGTTGTTGGGTTTTCGTGCTTTTATATATATATACTAAATGCTAAATGATATATATCATTTAGCATTTAGTATATATATATATACTAGATATGTCGACACAACACAAATGCTCTTGCATGCAGTAAAGTCAAATAAGGGAAATCCATCAAAGTATAGCATTGAATGGGGTATTCAGATTGTATGTTACATGCATTTAGTACAATGCAGAACTTGATAACAATTCTATATATGTTTTAACAGCCGTAAAATGAATAAATAGTTTATAAAAGTTTCTTCGGAATCAATAACATCGGGTGGAACGATTAACCTTAAGAGGGTACATTACGGTAACATTAAATGCTACTGTATATTTCACGATACTTTACGCTATATACTGCGGTTCAGTATTCTCGGTCCGGATCAATTTGAACCGTCCAATTTGGCTTTAAAATTATGTTGTAAAATTGGTTTCTGGTAAGGCCAAAATAAAATATATGTGTGTTTTCTATTTCGCTCCCCAAACAATTAGGTAGGTAGGCAGGTAAATCATTTTATTTAAAATCTTAGTTTTTGATATGCTTTCTTTTCACATATTTTGAAGATCATTAGTAGTTTTAATATGAATCAGAGAAACTTGAATGCAAAAAGAAAAAAAATTCTGGTTTCTAAATTCCTGATTTTTATTTTATTTTATATATATTGTCAATAAAATATTTAGGGACGGCAGCAAAATAGGTAGGTAGGGTTGGGAAACCGAAAACATGCATATATTTTATTTTAATTGGCCTAATGAAAAAACGTGGTGCCGACAGTACTGCTGAATTTTTTTTCGCCCTGCAACCTATAAATCTCCAATATGGATGTATAGCGGGTGTTCTAAACCCAATAAATCTAAACGTTCTTTCTGTTTTAGATTTTTTTTTATTTTACAGATTATCAATGCTGTAATTCTTTCTGGGGGTAAACTCCTATTGATCTGCCAGGGAGATGGAAGTAGCAGACAGCTACCTGGGCCAGATCACACATGTGATTGATCCTGATAATTTTAGCATGCAGATTGGGACAGGTAAGTTATAATGATAATAGGACGTTATCTAAAAAGTACTTTAAAGTGCTTTACATTATACTAGGAATCCTCTCCAAATGATAAAAATACCCGATTTCTAGGCATTATCATGTTATTTGATTCGCGAGAAAGTGTAAGAGTTATTTACTCTTTAAATTTGGTTTATTCCGTTGAATTACTATAGGATTATGCAAATTTTCAAACATTTGCATATGGCACAGGTGAAAGAAGTATAAATTAAAACAACCTTGTAGGGTGATGGTGGGGGATCTCTTAAATTACGGAATAAACAGTATATTAAAGATGTGCGAATCAAATAACATGATTATGCCGATTTCTAAAGCAGTGCCACAAAATAAAGGCTTAAATACTATTGACCTTAACATTCTTAGACCGGAATCATAGATCACACATTAAAAGTCTGATGAAAAAGATGGAAATAAGTTGTGTTTAGCTTTGATTCCAGTGAGCAGTTTTCATTTAAAGTCCAATCATTTGTTATTTGCATTGTAAACATTTCACATTTTGGACTTCTCTAGACTCAATGGACCAATTTCAACCAAACTTGCCACTAAGCACCCATGGGTAGAAGGGGATTTAGCTTTTTACAAGTGAAAGCAGCGATTCGTTGTGAAAACAGTTAACATGGGTTCAGTCTCCCCTTTGATAATAATGAGTCCCAAACTGATATCATGGTCCAAATTTTATTTTTTTCAAACTAACTTCCTGGAAGTCCCACAAGCTAAGGAACGAGCTTACTCTTGTTATTCCCCTTCAGAGAATAAATCTTGCTTTAATTTTCTTGGATTTCCACACCCGTAATGCTTTTGTCCTGAGTGCATATCTTGACATACGTGATTTCCCTCAGGTATCAACACTAAGCTTGTTCCTTAGCTTGGTTTATATTTGATTCTGCAGTAGTTCCAGTTTTGCCATTCTTCTCCAATTGTAGACAGGATTAAATTGTTAGCCATTTCTATTGACTTCCGAAGTTTCTTGACCTGTTGATTGGTTTCGACGTTTGTTTCTTTCCAATATGTTGCAGGGTGGAGGTTTGTAAGGTAGAAATAATCAACCCCAGGCTTCGGGTTCACAATGCAGTCATTTATTTCATGATAAAACGAATAATAATCAGTGATTGGGAAGGCCATGCGTCCCATTCAATTGAAAATTGGCGCATTAAATTATCTAATCCATGCGCCAAAGTGCGCATTCATTATCGATTGTAACTTACATTTTTCTCTCTAGAATGAATTGGGTACGACTTACTTATTTTTTGTACTTTCATTTTTAATTCCTATGTATTCTGATACACCGAATCTCATTGGTTGAAGCAATATAAATTAAAATAGATAACCAATAACCTATTTCCTTTTACATCACATCCCATCACGTCTTCTCATGCTTAAACTCTAGCGTTTAAGTTTCGGAAGTCCAAGGACAGATATAGAAACGATAGAAAGTGAAAAAAACCCAATGAGAGACCGTCTTCAAATACCAATGCCGTTAAAAGCAATGATACGGTTGAGAAGGGGACATTGAAACAAAGTAGAAACATTTTCAAGAGCGATGGAAAATATCGTCATCATGGTTCAGAGTTTCAATTAAAACAATGTTCCACTACACATTTGCTATTTATTGAAATATGTTGATGGCCCATTAAATCTGAAAATGGCCCATTGAAAACTTGGTGGGGCCATAGTCCTATAGGCCACTTTGGCCTTCCCAATCACTGAATAATGGCCCTAAAAAGAAAATAGTAACAATAAATATCACAGTGTTGTGTACTACTTGCACTTGATTGACACCTGTGACCTAAATTGTTCTAGAGTTTGATGTTGACTTCTTTAGTGTCTTCACGAATGTACCAGAAAATTCAGTCTTATTATAGATACACTGTGGATTTTATGTAAGCTCAGGTAGAAAAGCACTTCAAGAATTGATGATTATACACAATATTTTAGATACATACAATGTATCTGGGGATTTAGGAATTTATTGACTGTTGTGTGTGTAGATTCAGCTTAGCACGGACATTGTTATTGTTCACCGGTCGTAAGTTAGTATTTTGTTATTGACTATGATTTTCCTTCAATAATTGTAAATAAATTGTATTAATTTCTAACTTGTCTTTGTTAGTAAATTCTGATGTGTTATTCTGACCCATAACAACAGTGATTTACAATCAATAGAATGTACATTTCAATCTTTAAGAGTTATCTCCCTTAATTAGTCCCCTACTGACGAAGTCGAAGGGGACTTTAGGTTTGTGCTCCGTCCGTCTGTCTGTCCGTCAGTCCTCCAAATCAGTTTTCTTAACTTTTTTTTATGTGCTTGCAGATGTTCATTTGATATTTTGTACACTGGTTTGCCATAACAAGTTACAGATCAAGTTCAAATTTCTACACATTACACAAAATTTCCTAATCAGGGGTACAAAATTTTTTAGAAAAGAAGAAGAGAAATGAGAAAAATTGCACAAGGAAAAAAATATTTCTTTAAATATATGGAACTACAATTGACTAAGTTCATTTTGATTGGACAATTACCTTAAGCATAGATAAGCAGAACAGGAAATTATTTCTAGATTCCATAGCCCCTGGGGTTAGTGATACCTTTAACTAATAATCTTGTGAGCAATAAGGCCTGTGGGCCTTTTGTTAACAGAAACATAAGTATCAGAATCTAAAGGGCCTAGTATGAGGTAAAAACAAAAGTAGAAACAATGGAATAAATGTTATAGAAAATTAAAAAAATAAAATACATGTCAATTCTCTTGAAAATCCATCATATTCAGGAACAAATACATTGTTTTAATGCACTTTGGGGGATAAAACTTAGTTTGTTATGTCTGTAAATTCTCAGTATCTGAATTTGTTATTACCAATCTTTTAGATATACAGTGAAACACGATAAGTTTTCTGGGATTCAAGAATTTTTTAAATAATATTTGTAAATTCCCAATATCAATCCTTAATTAATGGTTTGGGTGGGTGCCTATTTGGTTTGTAATTTTACACAACTTTAAGAAATTAAATTTTTGTAGATGAGTCTCTGGCAGAATTCATTCAATTTGAGATGCGACTAGAAGACTTTGGTCAGACTTGTAACAGAGTGAGTGACCTCTCTGCACTGGATATAGGACAGATTATTCTCGTGGAATGCATAGAGACAAAAGAAGGCTGGCGGAGGGGACAAGTCGCCAATGTA
Organism: Ostrea edulis; assembly: GCF_947568905.1. Classification (NCBI taxonomy): domain Eukaryota; kingdom Metazoa; phylum Mollusca; class Bivalvia; order Ostreida; family Ostreidae; genus Ostrea; species Ostrea edulis. The sequence continues at coordinate 38,379,521 of NC_079172.1, read as the reverse complement.
AACAGGTAAAAATCAGGACATCGATAAAGGGCTGGCGGAGGGGACAAGTTGCCAATGTAAACAGGTAAAAATTAGAAATCAGTAAAGGGCGGGCGGAGGGGACAAGTCACCAATGTAAACAGGTAAAAATTAGAAATCGGTAAAGAGCTGGTGGAGGGGACAGGTCTCCAATGTAAACAGGTAAAAATTAGAAATCAGTAAAGCGTGGGTGGAGGGGACAAGTCGCTAATGTAAACAGGTAAAAATTAGAAGATCGGTAAAGGGCGTGCGAAGGGGACAAGTGGCCAATGTAAACAGGTAAAAATTAGGACATCGGTAAAGGGTGGGCGAAGGGGACAAGTCGCCAATGTAAACAGGTAAAAATTAGGACATCAGTAAAGGGCGGGTGAAAGGGACAAGTCGCCAATGTAAACAGGTAAAAATTAGAAATCAGTAAAGGGCTGGCGGAGGGGACAGGTCTCCAATGTAAACAGGTAAAACTTAGAAATCAGTAAAGGGCTGGCGGAGGGGACAAGTCTCCAATGTAAACAGGTAAAAATTAGAAATCGGTAAAGGGCTGGTGGAGGGGACAAGTCGCCAATGTAAACAGGTAAAAATTAGAAATCGGTAAAGGCTGGGCAGAGGGGACAGGTCTCCAATGTAAACAGGTAAAAATTAGAAATCGGTAAAGGGCTGGCGGAGGGGACAGGTCTCCAATGTAAACAGGTAAAAATTAGAAATCGGTAAAGGGCTGGCGGAGGGGACAGGTCTCCAATGTAAACAGGTAAAAATTAGAAATCAGTAAAGGGCTGGCGGAGGGGACAGGTCTCCAATGTAAACAGGTAAAAATTAGAAATCGGTAAAGGGCTGGTGGAGGGGACAAGTCGTCAATGTAAACAGGTAAAAATTAGAAATCGGTATAGCGTGGGCGGAGGGGACAGGTCTCGAATGTAAACAGGTAAAAATTAGGAGATCGGTAAAGGGCGGGCGAAGGGGACAAGTCGCCAATGTAAACAGGTAAAAATTAGAAATCGGTAAAGCGTGGGTGGAGGGGACAGGTCTCGAATGTAAACAGGTAAAAATTAGGAGATCGGTAAAGGGCGGGCGAAGGGGACAAGTCGCCAATGTAAACAGGTAAAAATTAGAAATCGGTAAAGGGCAGTCGGAGGGGACAGGTCTCCAATGTAAACAGGTAAAAATTAGGACATCGGTAAAGCGCGGGCAAAGGGGACAAGTCTCCAATGTAAACAGGTAAAAATTAGAAATCGGTAAAGGGCTGGCGGAGGGGACAGGTCTCCAATGTAAACAGGTAAAAATTAGGACATCAGTAAAGCGCGGGCGAAGGGGACAAGTCGCCAATATAAACAGGTAAAAATTAGGACATCGGTAAAGCGTGGGAGGAGGGGACAAGTCGCCAATGTAAACAGGTAAAAATTAGGACATCGGTAAAGGGCGGGTAGTAGGGATAGTTAGACATCATCAACAGGGAAAACAGAAATTGCCAATAAGTTAAGGGCTATGAATTTTAAAGTAAGACTTTGTTTCTTAAGTAAATTCTATAAACTGGCAATTCTCCTGTGTTCTTTCAAAATTGAGAAATTCTACATTATGAATGTGTCGCAGGTTTGGGATTTGTATAGTCTGTGCCTCGTGTTGTGTTTGTTTTATTTTATAGTTGCGACTTCAAAATGACCTAACTACGCTATGATTAGAGACTTGAAAGTAAACTCGACAGAAATGAAAATAAAATTAACAACACTTTACAAATTTATTGCCAGTATGAATATGACTAATTATATACGTATACACTCCTAAAGGCTAGAACTTTGCCTATAAACTATTAAGAAATTCTCCCAACCCAAAGGTAATATAATATAGTAAGTTCAAAAGGGCAAAGTATAAGGATAAAACAAACGAACAGGACTTGATTTCAGTATAGGAAGATTGAAAGGAGAAGAGTAGCTAGCAAGGCCAGCTGTCTTGCCTCAACAAATTGTTTGCTGCATGGCTTTAGATACTAACTTGGACAATAGAAACAGTCATTAAATTTATTGAAAGATAAAGTGGGTGTGGTCAAATACAGTGAGTGAATAATTATACCCCCCGCAACAAGTTGTGGGGGGGTTATACTGGAATCGGGTTGGCCGTCTGTCTGTCCGTCCGTCCGTCCGTCTGTAGACGCAATGGTTTCCGGGTTCTAAAGTATTATCCTTTCCACCTACCGTCACCATATCATATATATGGACTACCCATGGGATGAAGATGTTCCCTATCGATTTTGGGGTCAAAAGGTCAAAGATCAAGCGCACTGGACATCGAAGTAGCAATATGGTTTCCGGGCTCTAAAGCGTTATCCTTTCCACCTACAGTAACCATATCATACATATGGACTACCCATGGGATGAAGATGTTCCCTATCAATTTTGGGGTCAAAAGGTCAAAGGTCAAGTGCACTGGACATCGAAGTAGCAATATGGTTTCCGGGCTCTAAAGCGTTATCCTTTCCACCTACAATCACCATATCATACATATGGACTACCCATGGGATGAAGATGTTCCCTATCAATTTTGGGGTCAAAAGGTCAAAGGTCACGCACACTGGACATCAAAGTAGCAATATGGTTTCCATTTAAATTCTTTAACGGCTTTTTTCATCGCATGGAGATGCTGTGTTCCTAGATACCTTTTGGATCATAATACTGAAGTTTTACCTATTACCAACACCCTTTGGGAGATTGGGGTAAGCGGGGGGTATTCTTAGTGAGCATTGCTCACAGTACCTCTTGTTTACATGGGGATCAAAATTCAGAAATAAAAGTAAAGTTAAACCGAAACTACCACAATAGATTACATGGCGGGTTAACCACGGACCATGACCTAATTTGTTTCAGTAAATAAATCCTTGCATGCAATAGTTTGTAAGAACATTGTAGACGCATTGCTAGTAACAGTTTATTCAGTAAAGGTTAACCATGTTAAGAAATTACAAAGAACACAAGATTTTGTTATTCTCTTTCATTGACAATTATTGCACAAATACTTCTATAGAAATTCATGTGATTCAATTTTGAAGACTCTACAGCTGTTGAGCTGATGTGATAATTAAATTCACACCTCCTGATTTCTTGACAGGGAGGGTTCTGGTGTCGATATTGTGTACATTGACTTTGGGCACTCAGAACACGTCATCAAGTCTCGACTGTGCACAGAATTTCCTGACGAATTTGTGCAGTATCCATCCATGGCTCTCAAGTGTCAGCTAGCAGGCATCAGGCCGGTAAGTGGTTATGATATCGAGTGTAGCTAGCAGGAATCAGGCCTGTAAGTGGTTATGATATCAAGTGTAACTAGCAGGCATTCATTGTACTCACTTGGTAATTTTTAGCAAAGATTTCATTTTAAAAAATTAGGTCAAAATGCAAAAATTTATTACGTTAGAAAATTTTTTTTAAATCACATATATCATGTTTATTGACAAAGATTTTCGCTTTTGGTGGAAAATGTTCTCTTTCATTTGAATACTAGATATATAGTTATTATTTCCATGGAAATCCCAGATTTGATTTTTTTAGGGTATGACAGTGTGCTCTGTCCTGTAGGACATTGAATTTTTATTTAGAAAGTTCGAGTATATTGTTGTTACCCTGGTCCATCTGTCACACTCTCTTCTCTCAAATTCCTTTTTAGGCATATAGTAATCACATTGTCCGTCCGTCTGTCAACACTTTCTTTGTGACACGATAACTCAAAGTTTTTATTGTACAGTTTGCAAATTTTGTACAGAAATACTTTAAAATAAAAATGAAAATTATATAAATAGAAATTCTAAAAACTTCAGCACATCAACGGGACATCATCAATCATATAATGATTTGGCTTCTGCGGAGGAATTGTGGGAACCAGGGTTTGTATTTTTATTTTTTAGAAAATATGTCCTGTAGATGAAAATTAAGGTTTCAGAATTTGTATTTTTGTCTTGAGGCCCAAATGCGGGTTGAAAAACAAATGTCTGACATAACCTATCGAAACACAACATAATTTAAGGCCTTTGCATTGGAGTAATTTTTGATGATTGTTAAGTTTGTTGATTTTTGGGTGGGCAAATTTTTAATGTTTTACAAGGTTCCACAAAATACTTGTGGAAAAATCTAGACTACTGCAATGGTCAGAGGAAGACTCGAAAATCCTCACCAAGTAATTTCTATCATATGTTTAGAATTGAATGTGACGCTTTTTTGTTTACCCGCATGTTTCAGATTGCCAGAACATGGACCACAAAAGCTGTAAAGATGTTCATAGAAATCACCCAAGGGATCATTTTCCATACGTTCTTCCTGCCTTCCTCTCACATGTTTAAATCCACGGTAACTCTGTACTTCCATCAAGGGGCAGACAACTCAAATTGGGCCGGGCGGTCCCTGTCTCACGCTCTTATGGACCAAGAGCTAGGCATCGTAAGAATGCTTTCATACGAGTAACTACTTTTGAAAATTTAGGGATAAAGCAAGAGATGGAAAAGTTTGTTTTTCGTAGAATATCGAGTAATTGGCACTTTTATGTAACTTTATATCAGCAAATGCGATAAAGATGACAAAAGTCTTGCATTATCCTCCGTTTTAGCAACGTTCATTGACATATCTATATATAAATGTGTTTTTCTCACGTTATTGCCAGTGTGAGGCCAACACAACCCATGTGAGATTTTACTGCCATGCACTGCTATGGCAACATTGATGTAATATTTTTTATGCTCTATGTTGCATAGTCAAGTAAAATGTATTCAATTTTTTTCTTCAAATTGATTTTTTTTTTTTGATACCTGAGTCACTCAGGTGACCTTTTTGCAATCAGTGGTTTTCTGTCATCTTCCATCAACATTTGAATGTAACTGACTTCTTTTCTGAAAGTACATGGTCATTTTTCATTTAGGGCCCTGTCATCCCGTGCATGTGTTGACAGTTTCCTGGACTTCTCTGGAGCTGTTCAGTTGTAAATTTATACTTGAATTTATATTGATGGGTTACAGATGAAGTGTAATTTGGACTTTGTTGACCTATTTTTATACTCCCGAGATCAAAGAGGGGGGGGGGGGGGGGTAGAATAGGCCTCAACAATAGGGGGTCAAAGTTTTACATAATAATAGATATTTTAAAAAATCTTATTCTCAAGGGCAGCAGGGTCAGGATTAGTCATATCAGTATGCAAGCATGAATTGGGTAGTGCAAATTCCTTCAATTCAATACCTGTGGGTTAGGTTTTGGTCACAATACGGATTCAAAGTTTTACATGCGATGGTATGGGGGAAAATTTTGAAAATTTCTTTTTTATTGATAAAAGTATGAACCATGGGGTTGGGGTGGGGGGCTAAACTTAGGGATAAGATTTTACCTGATAGAAATATAGGTTAATATACGACATCACCATGTTGGTTTGATGCAAGTTGAGGTAAGTAATGACCCCGTTTGGCTTAGATGCCGTCATAATATAGGTTAAAAGTTTTTTGTGGGAATAAAGAGGGTAAAAATCTTTTCAAAATCTTCTGATGAAGAACAGGAGGACCAGGTTGATTCAGGTGAGCTTTGTTGCTCATTGGCCCCTTGTTATAGTTTAGCAGACAAACTTTGTGAATTCATGATGAGTAAGGGTGTCCTACCAAAATTGTGAATTTCATACCTATGATCAGAGGTTCAGGAAAATGTTGTGAATTTTATGACTCCCTCATCAAAGGTTTCAGACTAGGACTATGCTTGTCTTCTGTCAGGTGTCAGAAAATGAAGTTACAGAATTTCTGGAGAATGCTGCCGAATTTACTAGAGAAAAATTGCAGATGGCAGATTTCATGGAATCTAGTGAAAGTAAGGATATTATATACTTATCAAGGACCTGGTTTTCAGGGTAATGTATGTTATTTCTACACTTGTTGATGGTTTCGCTCCGTTTTAAATTGGTGCACACACAGTTGTGTTAAAAGAGATATAATGGAAAGAACAGTTTTGCCCAGTCTTAAATTCACCCACTGACAACAAGGGCGAAAGGGACGAAAATAAAATGTAATAGAAAGTAATCTGTTTATTGATGTTCTACTGTGTAAGTGGAATTTTTAGCGAAACACAAATTTTGTGATTTTTCCACAAAAATGATTAATATATATATTTAGCAAGAGCTAATTTTAGCAACTTTATGATTCCAGGAAAGGTTAACTATTACCTCCTATTAGTGATGAAACGATTGTCGCCGATGATCGATTGTCGGTCGTTCAGAGACCTATGATGTTACTAATCCATTACAAAATAAAAGTCGCCGACATCGTTGACCAAATAAAATCCGGAAATCACTTCAACTTTGTCCAAATTTTATTTTCTGTATGTCAAACCCAATCAAAAATAAGCAAAGAAAATGGCGGGAGATATGAAGGACGGTAACAACAATGACATTCAACAGTCAAATAAAGGAGCCAATCTCTGATATCTTTGATACATTGAGATTATAGATAAATTCCATTACTTGATATATTGGAATTCTGATTTATATACCAGTGAATAAATGAAACAAAGAAGAATTCAAATGTTGTTTCCATACATTTAATGATTCTGTTACATCTAATTTGAGGGGAAAACACTTAAATGCCAATTCCGATTATAGTCGATTATTAATCGATTACATGTGTCCGATTATTGCCGATAATCGATTGTGGTATTAGGTCCGATTGCCCATCACTACCTCCTATATGGAATAAATTGATAATGATATTCAATTTTAGTGATCTCATAACTCTTGCTAATAATGCCAACATTTATATCCTTGCTAAAAATTCTGCTTATATGTAAATTTATGAAAATAGATACGAAATTAATACATCATGAGAATATGAAGTACTAAAGGGGCATGGACATGATTTGAGTTGAAAATTTTCAAATTTATTTTTCCATTTTTATTGTTTACAATGCTTAACTAAAGTATTTCTAATGGTCAACCAAAATTTGAATATCAGTTAAGTTATAAGTGAGATACAGCACTCACAATTCTTTGTTATGTAAACAAGGCTCATGCCATGTTTTTGTTCACATTATACTGTTTAATAGAAAATAGCGTGTTTAAAACAAAATGAGATGTGTCAAACACTAGAAAATATTTAATTGTGTTAAGAATTCACTTATAAATTGAAAAAATGTGCTTTAGACGAAATTTTTACTAGTTTATTTAACTTATGTAAACAAAAACATGGCACGAGCCTTGTTTAATTAACAAGGACTTGTGACATCTGTTTCACACATTATCACCAGTGTGATATCGACTTTACCCATGTGAGACAGCCATGTGAGATTTTTCTGTCTCACACTGCTGTGACGTCTTTTGATTGTGACGTCATATATTTTCTATGATTTACGTTACACGGTGAAGATTTACATTACATGGTGAAATAAGATATTTTGCATTGTTTTCTTTAAATTTTAATGTAGTATAGCTTTCTGGTGGACAACCTTGGGTTTTTTAGTTTACACATAAAGTGTAAACCATTTTCGGGTATGCTCTTTCAGCCTATCTAATTAGTTTTTTGCACTGACGTTCAAATGAGGATTTTGATAATTTAAGATTTTCTCAAAGCTCCCAAATTTATGCACTAAACTGTAGGTAAAATGTGAGAAAAATAATCCTTCATTATTTACTCATGTGGGATAGGGAAATCCCACCTCTGGAACAAGATTCACTGTCCAGGACTCGGCATAGCCTTGTCCTAGACTGCGAATCTTGTCCCCTCGGTGGAATTCCCTATCCCACACTTGTACTAATGAAGGATTTTATTAATCTCCCATGTACCTTGACTACTGACATTCCAATTTTTGCTGATCATTAGTAATACCCCAGGTAAGCATTCTAAACATTAAAAATCAAAACGTAAAATTTGAAAATTTTCAGTATTCTGGATTTTTTTTATTTAGGAGAATTTGTGAAGAAATAGAAAAAAATGAATTTCCCAGAAATCATGCCTCAGCTATTTTTTATACGCCCGTCATTAGACTTATTATGATTTGTCTGTCTGGCTGGCTGTCCATCCGGGGTCATGTTTTCCGGACTTTTTTCCGTAACGGATGCATGTACAACTTTGAAATTTGGTCACAATTTCTGCCTCAAGAATTGTAAGAGTGAGTTTGCATTTTAGCCGGATTGGTCCAAGCTTGATCTACTTTAGGGATATAAGTAGGTCAAACAATTTTCCAAACTTTTTTTCGTCACAGATACAGATATTGCCTTGAAATTTACGCATAAGCTTCCTTTCAGAGGAATACATGTTCAGTTTGAATTTGAGCTGGATTTTTTCAAATTTTCGTCCGTGACCAATAATAGGACTAAAGTAGGTCAAACAGTTTTCTAGGCTTTTTTCATTATGGATACAGATATTGCCCTGAAATATAGTCACGGGCTACCTCTTGGATGATTACATGTTGAATTTGAATTTCAGCTGTTTTACTTTTGGGCTAAAAATAGGTGAAGCAGTTTTCTGGTCTTTTTTTTTTTTATAACAGATACAGAAAGCACTGAAATTTACTCACAGACTTCCTCTCGGAGGGATACAAGTTCAGTATGCATTTCAGCTGGATCGGTCAATCCTTGACCTACTTTTAGAAAATATAGGTCAAACAGTTTTCCGGGCTTTTTTTCATAACAAATACAGATATTGCGCTAAAATTTAGTCACAGGCTTCCTCTAGGAGGAATACAAATTTAGTGTACACTTCAGCTGTATTGGTCCATCCTTGACCTACTTTTGGACTAAAAATAGGTCAAACAGTTTTCCGGGCTTTTTTCCATTACGGATAAAGATATGTATTGCCCTGATATTTAGTCAAAGGCTTCCTCTTAGAGGAAAACAAGTGCAGTTAGCATTTCAGCTGGATTGTCGCACTATGACCTACAGTACTTTAGGGGTAAAAGTAGGTCAAACAGTTTTCCAGATTTTTTTTGGTATGGTCACAGGTATTGCTCAGAAATTTAGTCACAACCTCCCTCTCTGAGAAATACATAATCAGTTCACATTTCAAACATTTCAACTTAATTTGTGCACCATGACCTACGTTAGGGCTGCTTCCTGGACTTTTTATCTATCATAGATAGATATAGCACGAACATTTTGTCACAACCTCACTCTCAGAGAAATACATAATCAGTTCACATGTCAGATGTATTGGTGCACCATGACCTACTTTAAGGCTTTTCTATTCAGAATGTGTGTTGTATCAATTCAGAGTGCACAATATGCTTCCAGGTTGAATTTCACTGTCCGACGGGCGTATATTGTATTGTTTGCGGTACTCTTGTTTCATTTGCTAGAGCTGAGAGCCTTACCACTGTGACATCACAACGTGATAACATCATAGACTAGTACGAGATGTAACATAGTTTAGTGGACTATGATGTCATAACCAGTAAAGCTATGACACAATTTAATTAGAATTAGGTCCTATGATCCGCTCATCTATTATCGCTACACGTACACTATGACAGTCTCTGTTATAACGTTTTTTGACTTAACATACTTTGGTCATGTAATCTCTGTCCAGCTTATCCTTAAATGTTTAGCTTATGAGTAAACATGTCTCACTGGAAAATAATGTGCTGCGTTACGACTTGCATGTAAATCAGAGTATATTGAATACTTTATTTCCAGCAAACCCAGACATTTTAGGAAGCGAAGAAATTCCTAATTCAAACTTTTTGGCAGGAGTGAGGTAAGTGTAATAACAATTTTCATTCCATTCATACCTGTAGATCTACTGCTAATTATCATTTGATACATTCATACCTGTAGATCTAATTATCATCTGATACATTCATACCTGTAGATCTAATTATCATCTGATACATTCATACCTGTAGATCTAATTATCATCTGATACATTCATACCTGTAGATCTAATTATCATCTGATACATTCATACCTGTAGATCTAATTATCATCTGATACATTCATACCTGTAGATCTAATTATCATCTGATACATTCATACCTGTAGATCTAATTATCATCTGATACATTCATACCTGTAGATCTAATTATCATCTGATACATTCATACCTGTAGATCTAATTATCATCTGATACATTCATACCTGTAGATCTACTCCTAATTATCATTTGATACATTCATACCTGGCCTTGTAGATCTGCCCCTAATTACAGTCTTCACGAAAACATTTAAAACTTGCTGGCCAGTCGGACCAGTGAACTGTCTGAGTTTACTGGCCCACAGTGAAATTTACTGGCCCCTCAAATTTTCATAGTACATGTTTATCACATACATTATGGAATGCATTGTAAAACTGTACAATTAATTTACTGAAACTATGCTTATTACTCGTATTCATATCCACCCTAAGACATCCTTTCTGTCGATACCAGAAAAACAACACCGTACACGGTATTATCTCTCTCTCTTCGCCCGCAAACAACAAGAATACAAGTTCACGTATTTTTCACAAATATGAAAACAGCCCGAGTGCATCTTAGGAAATAGCCTTCTCTACCAACTTCAAATGTAAAAGATTGATTAATAATCTATAAACTATAGAAATTGCATAAAATCAGAGATAACTGTAATTGACGAAGTTCATTTTAATTTGACAATGCAATAAAGCAGCAGTTACCGGTGTACAGTGCGATACAGAACGCGGCCATTTTTGTTGTTTTAATAAGTTGTTCGTTGAATATTCATGTGATCAACGTACAAGTTATCTTGACAACTACAAGTATAGACATAGTTATCGTTCTTTACTTTAAAGAAATAAACAAACCACGATGTCAAAACACTTACTTTATGCGCTATTTTTTAATTTATTTTTATTTTGATGGTAATTTAAGTAGATAAGATGTTTAGAATATCTAAATCCAACATTTAATATATTTAATGTGACTTACAAAAAGTCTACAAGCCCATCAGACTTCCTGATTTTTTAATTTCACTGATCCGACCCTAAAATTCACTGGCCTCGGTCTTCGGACCACTGAGTTTTCGTGAAGACTGTAATTATCATCTGATGCATGTGATGAGAAGTGGATTGTGTATTTGAAACTGTTTTATAGAACAGAATTTGGAAACATTAAAAAATTTATGTCTAGGACATTATTAGAACAAAGATGTTATATATACAATGCTCCCTCAATGTACTGCTCCCACAATCCAGATTCTTTTGCCCCTGGCAGGACTCTCACCTGCAAGTCCATCCTGGTCATGGCACCAAATGTAACAGAAAGGGAGAACATATAACAGACTAGACTGGGATTCGAACCCAGGCCCCTGAATTCTCTAGTCAGGTGCTCTACCAACTGAGCTATTTGGCCAGCAGCGATCAAACCTGGCTGAATGCTACATTATTGAATTTCTTTTTGACTGCTCAGTGATTTGTCAGTAATAGTGAATTTGTTATACTGTTGTCCCCGCTTTATTGCCCAAATTGGTCTTGAACAAAAGTTTGCAATATACTGAGGGAACACTGTTGTTCTCTGTGTGCCTTCATCATGTCTGAGACCATTTCTAGGATAGTACTTTGTATTTTATTTCTAGCAATGAAGAGGAGAGTGAGGAGGATGAAGACTTTCCCCAAGAGACAGGGGAGTCCGCCATTAATGACCCATCAGGTGGTGTGGATGAGGAATCCCACGAAGGAACAAGTGGACCATCAACGGATGAAGTCGCCTCCGACTATAGCAACTCTCCAGATGGACTTCTGGGTAATTCACAGGAGTCAGGAAATCTGGACAACAAAGTCGTCATCTCAGACTTCGATTTTGATCGCATATATCACACTAAGAATATCTGCACAAATCACTTGGAGGAAAGGAAAGCCATATTGACACGACAGCAATTGGAGCAAGAAAACGAAAAAATCATAGAAGACGTGAAGGAGTGTAAGAGTCTGGCAGTGGAGGCAGGTTATGGTGAGTGATTTAGTGAAGTCTGTGAGTGGAGTCAGGTTATGGTGAGTGATTTAGTGAAGTCTGAGTGGAGGCAGGTTATTATGGTGAGTGATTTAGTGAAGTCTGTAAGTGGAGGCAGGTTATGGTGAGTGATTTAGTGAAGTCTGTGAGTGGAGGCAGGTTATGGTGAGTGATTTAGTGAAGTCTGTGAGTGGAGGCAAGTTATGGTGAGTGATTTAGTGAAGTCTGAGTGGAGTCAGGTTATGGTGAGTGATTTAGTGAAGTCTGGCAGTGGAGGCAGGTTATGGTGAGTGATTTAGTGAAGTCTGGCAGTGGAGGCAGGTTATGGTGAGTGATTTAGTGAAGTCTGTGAGTGGAGGCAGGTTATGGTGAGTGATTTAGTGAAGTCTGAGTGGAGGCAGGTTATGGTGAGTGATTTAGTGAAATCTGAGTGGAGACAGGTTATGGTGAGTGATTTAGTGAAGACTGAGTGGAGGCAGGTTATGGTGAGTGATTTAGTGAAGTCTGTGAGTGGAGACAGGTTATGGTGAGTGATTTAGTGAAGTCTGAGTGGAGGCAGGTTATTATGGTGAGTGATTTAGTGAAGTCTGAGTGGAGGGAGGTTATGGTGGGAAGATTTAGTGAAGTCTGTAAGTGGAGGCAGGTTATGGTGAGTGATTTAGTGAAGTCTGAGTGGAGGCAGGTTATGGTGAGTGATATAGTGAAGTCTGTGAGTGGAGGCAAGTTATGGTGAGTGATTTAGTGAAGTCTGTGAGTGGAGGCAAGTTATGGTGAGTGATTTAGTGAAGTCTGTGAGTGGAGGCAAGTTATGGTGAGTGATTTAGTGAAGTCTGTGAGTGGAGGCAGGTTATGGTGAGTGATTTAGTGAAGACTGAGTGGAGGCAGGTTATGGTGAGTGATTTAGTGAAGTCAGTGAGTGGAGGCAGGTTATGGTGAGTGATTTAGTGAAGTCTGAGTGGAGGCAGGTTATGGTGAGTGATTTAGTGAAGTCTGAGTGGAGGCAGGTTATGGTGAGTGATTTAGTGAAGACTGAGTGGAGTCAGGTTATGGTGAGTGATTTAGTGAAGTCTGAGTGAAGGCAGGTTATTATGGTGAGTGATTTAGTGAAGTCTGTAAGTGGAGGCAGGTTATGGTGATTTAATGAAGTCTGAGTGGAGGCAGGTTATTATGGTGAGTGATTTAGTGAAGTCTGTAAGTGAAGGCAGGTTATTATGGTGAGTGATTTAGTGAAGTCTGAGTGGAGGCAGGTTATGGTGAGTGATTTAGTGAAGTCTGTAAGTGGAGGCAGGTTATGGTGAGTGATTTAGTGAAGTCTGTAAGTGGAGGCAGGATATGGTGAGTGATTTAGTGAAGTCTGTGAGTGGAGGCAGGTTATGGTGAGTGATTTAGTGAAGTCTGAGTGGAGGCAGGTTATGGTGGGAAGATTTAGTGAAGTCTGTGAGTGGAGGCAGGTTATAGTGAGTGATTTAGTGAAGTCTGTGAGTGGAGGCAGGTTTGGGTGAGTGATTTAGTGAAGTCTGAGTGGAGGCAGGTTATGGTGGGAAGATTTAGTGAAGTCTGTGAGTGGAGGCAGGTTATGGTGAGTGATTTAGTGAAGTCTGTGAGTGGAGGCAGGTTATGGTGAGTGATTTAGTGAAGTCTGTAAGTGGAGGCAGGTTATGGTGAGTGATTTAGTGAAGTCTGTGAGTGGAGGCAAGTTATGGTGAGTGATTTAGTGAAGTCTGTGAGTGGAGGCAGGTTATGGTGAGTGATTTAGTGAAGTCTGTAAGTGGAGGCAGGTTATGGTGAGTGATTTAGTGAAGTCTGTGAGTGGAGGCAAGTTATGTTGAGTGATTTAGTGAAGTCTGTGAGTGGAGGCAGGTTATGGTGAGTGATTTGTGAGTGGAGGCAGGTTATGGTGAGTGATTTAGTGAAGTCTGTTAGTGGAGGCAGGTTATGGTGAGTGATTTAGTGAAGTCTGAGTGGAGGCAGGTTATGGTGAGTGATTTAGTGAATTTTGTCCATGGAGACAGGTTATGGTGAGTCGGAAGAATTAGTGAAGTCCTTAGGCAAAATTGTAAAGTTAAGGTGAATTGTAAATTTAATGAGGTGGATATGTTAAATGGGAAGTGTAGACTTATTACATGCAGTAATGAAAATTACTAATATGCTTTCTTACCATGCACCACAGGTTGTTAAACCCAAGTTTTATTTATATATCTTGGCAGGTGAAGTGGACCAATTTCAGAATGATTTGCCTCCTAGATTTACATCAGCAGGTATAACATGATTTGTATATTCATGATCAGAATTAATTTTTAGGTCACCTGAGTAAACTCAGGTGACCTATTGCAATTGGTTTTCATCCGTCGTCGTGTGTTGTCCTTCGTGTGTTAACAATTGAACATTTTTAACTTGTTCTTGATAACTACCATTCCAATTCTTTTCAAATTCGGTATGAAGCATCATTGGGACAAGGGGGACATAAATTGTAAATTTCAGGACTCCAGCACCCCTGGGGCCTTGGGTTGGGCAAAAATTGCCCGAAATTGACCAATTAAAAAAATTCTTCTTCTCAAGAACCACACACGTGTAAGAAAAACTAAATGCATGGTGATGTAGAGCAGGAAGGCCTCTACCAAATTGTAAATTTCATGATCCCTGGGGTAGGGATTCTGACCCCAGGGCGGGGCCAAACTTGTTATATAGTGTTATGTGTAAAACACTTAAATAACATCTTCTTTAGTGGTATTAATACTATATTGAAAGTAAATAAATGTTAAGAAAGAACAGGTAGTCTTTTACCAAAATTGTAAATTTGATGATCCCAGGGGTAGGCGTTTTGGTATGGGGGTGGGGCCAAAATGGTCAGTTATCAAATGTGTGAACACTAGACATTTTTGACTTCTTCTTGATAACTATCATTCCATTTCTTTTCAAATCTGGTATGAAACATATCTGGAACAAGAGGGACAAAAATTGTAAATTTCAGGATTCCTGCACCACTGGGGCCTTAGGGGTGGGGCAAAAACTGCCCAAAATTGACCAATTTTCAAAAATCTTCTCTAGAACTGCACACGTGTAAGAAAAACTAAATGCATTGTGATGTAGAGCAGGAAGGCCTCTTCCAAAATTGTAAATTTCATGATCCCCGGGGTAGGGGTTCTGACCCCAGGGCAGGGCCAAACTTGTTATATTGTGTTTATGTGTAAAACACTTAAAGAACATCTTTTATGCTATTGATGCTAAATTGAAAGTAAATAGATATTTTGAAAGAGCAGGTAGTCCTTTATCAAAATTGTAAATTTGATGGTCCCAGGGGTAGGTGTTTTGGTTATATAGTGTTTATGTGTAAAACACTTGAATAACATCTTCTTTAGTGCTATTTAT
The DNA here is from genome assembly GCF_947568905.1 of Ostrea edulis. Classification (NCBI taxonomy): domain Eukaryota; kingdom Metazoa; phylum Mollusca; class Bivalvia; order Ostreida; family Ostreidae; genus Ostrea; species Ostrea edulis. Next base: position 38,364,241 of record NC_079172.1, on the reverse strand, counting down.
ACTAAATTGAAACTAAATGGATAGAGCAGGTAGTCTTATACCAAAATTGTAAATTTGATGATCCCCAGAGTAAGGGTTCTGACCCCAGGGTAGGGCCAAACTTAGTATATAGTATTTATGTGTAAATTTATTGATACTGTATAAAATCTAAATGCATACTTGCAGATGTTTTAATGTTAATACACCTATTATTTAAAGCCTTTCATCAGTGTATGCACTTTTGAGGGCAGTGAAGTTTTAAGAATATATCTTGTTTTATACTGCTGCTGAACATTAGAATTTCGCTTAGACATTCAGAACAGGAATTTTTTTTTCTAGATTTCATAGCCCATGGAAGTAGTGATACTTTTTCACTAGTATTCAGGTGACCGATAAGGCCTGTGGGCCTCTTGTTGTACTATATGTAAAGATTTATCCTTAATGCAGTTTAATTTTTGGTAACTTTGCAGAGTATCAAATATCTTGAAATTGAAATTGCAGTAAAAAATAACGCGATCATAATCTTAATGTCATGGAAATGGTCAGGAAATGGTGAAAATAACATGGTGTGATTTCAGTATCCACATTTGCATATAACAGTGAAGCTAAATATATTCATGTATCTTTCCTTTGGTAAGTAATGTGGATTTACTTACACCATACAAGTGTTCAGTAGATGTTTGCAAATGGCTGTAAAATTTTTGGTTTTGCCACTACCAGGGGGAGCAGAAATGCAGATCAAACTGCAGGAGACTGTAGGCTCAGAATCACCAAAAGTGTTCCCCAGCCAGTCTGTCTCCGAGGACCGCATCCCCAGTAAGCGTTACTCTCTGACTCGTCGTGAGGGCAGGCCTGGGGTGGAGGAGAGGATGGAATTGAAGCCTTTCAGGGGTAGGGGAAGGGCCAAAAGGTCATCAGGACTCTCTCCATCAAGAAACAGCCCTGTGATTGGTTCATCCGAAACACAGCCCTCAAGAAGCAGCCCTGTGATTGGTTCATCAGTAACACAGACCTCAAGAAGCAGCCCTGTGATTGGTTCTTCACGAAACCACCTCTCCAATAGCAACATTGGGGTTGACTCCATGTCTCGTCACAGCCCCGTGAGTGGCTATCAGTATTTTACCCCAGGTACTCCTTCAAGGAACTCTTCAAACAAGACTTCCTCAGAAAAACGAGAAGAACTGGTTCAAACACTGCATAAGGTAATTAATTCCATTCTATAAAATGATCTGATATTCAGATACTGGAGAAACTCCATCTTGTTTTTTATAAGGAAACATCTTGGTATATAGAGTGAAGTTGATATGTTTGGTGAATGGATGTAGGGTGAATTTGCATTTAATATTTGGACTTCAGCCTTTGAAGTTAAGAAGTTTAGAATTGGAAAATGTGTGTGACCCAGAACTTTGACTTTGACCTTTGTTTAAAGGCTTCAAGGTTATATAGCTGAAAACTGATGAAATGCCATCTCCACTCTTGAACTTTAAGTAGAGCCCCCTCCCCTTTTGTTTTTAGCTCACCTGAGCCTGTTGTCCGGCATCTGTCTGTCCGTGGGTCTGTAAACTTTTCCATTTTCAACTTCTTCTCCAGAACCATTGGGCCAATTTCAACCAAACTTGTCAAAAAAGCATCCTTGGGCCATAAGAGCTGAAATTTACATGCAAGTTTCCTGTTATAGTGGAGAATCAAGTTTGTTAAAATCATGACCCCCGTGGGTAGGGTGGGGTCACAATAGGGGATCAAAGTTTTACATACAAAGATATAGAGAAAGTCTTAAAAAATCTTCTCAAAAACCACTGGGCTAGGAAAGAACAAGTTTACATGAAAGCTTCCTGACATAGTGCAGATTCAAGTTTGTTAAAATCATGACCCCCGAGAGTAGGATGGAGCCACAATAGGGGATCAAAGTTTTACATACAAGTATTTAGAGAAAATCTTTCCAAAATTTTCTTCTCAAGAACCGCTGGGCTGGGAAAGTACAAATTTACATGAAAGCCAGGTTAGAAAAGAAAAAATGGAATGGGTTTAATTGGTGTGATGTAATGATACTGTATGTCATGCGGCGGTTTATTATGAGGCAGTTTTTTACCACTAACATCCTGTGAAAATGAATATCCTGCTGGTATCCTTGATATACTAGTAGTTCAAGTTTCTTTTCAGTAGAATTCATGATTGAGCATTGCTCATTTTTATGCCCCCGAGATCGAGGGGCATATTGTTTTTGTCCTATCTGTCATTCTGTAATTCGGTCTGAAACTTTAACCTTGCTAATAACTTTTTAACAGTAAGTGATAAAGCTTTGATATTTCACATGAATATTCCTTGTGACAAGACCTTTCCGTGGGTACCAACATTTTTGACCTTGTGACCTTGACCTTGGAGTTTGACCTACTTTTTAAAAACTTTAACCTTGCTAATAACTTTTGAACAGTAAAAGCTAGAGCTTTGATATTTCATATGAGTACAATGTATATCTTGTGACAAGATCTTTCTACTGGTACCAAGATATTTGTCCATGTGACCTTGGCCATCTTCCGAATTAGCCATTATCGGGGGCATTTGTGTTTCACAAACACATCTTACTGTTTTTACTTTCAAGTTATTTCTTGCTTAGGTATTTGCAGAGGCAGGAAGAGACTCAGAAGAGGAGACAAGGGCCCGGCTACAGAGTCTGTTTTACACAGGTACCTGTATTCATTTTTACATGGGTACCAGTATTCATTATACCCCCCACAACAAAGTTGTGTGTGTGTGGGGAGGGGTATAATGGAATCGGGTTGTCCGTCCGTCTGTCTGTAGACGCAATAGTTTCCTGGCTCTTAAGCGTTATCCTTTCCACCTACAGTCACCATATTATATATGGACTACCCATGGGACGAAGATGTTCCCCATCGTTTTGGGGGTCAAAAGGTCAATTATCAAGCACACTGGACATCAAAGTAGCAATATGGTTTTCAGGCTCTATTGCGTTATCCTTTCCACCTACAGTCACCAACCATATAATACATATGGACTACCCAAGGTTTTGTCATGCCCTTTCTGTTTTACACTCAGGAAAGAGGTAATTTATACCTATTAACAACACCGTTTGGGAGATTGGGGTAAGCGGGGGGTATTTTTAGTGAGCAGTGCTCACTAGGGCTGTGCGGTGCACCAAAATTTTCGTTGCACCGCGATTCATACCATTCAATTCAATGCACCGATTACAAATTCCGTTTTTTGGTTCAGTTCGGTTTAGATTTTACTTACACCAAAACAACAAATATGGCGTCCGAGTGATGTGCAGAACATGTGGTTTTTTATGCAACAGAGATTTAAATCACTACTGTGTTGAGAGTTAGCATTTTAACCACTCAGATACAAACAGAATATGGTCCGTAAGATCATGCAGTTTATCTTTACATGACATAGCATTTCTGTCAGTGGTGGAGTGAAATCAACATCGTAGATTTCACAGTTAATATGAGAGAAGTAAATCAATAAAGGAGAGATTTTCAAAGACTCTCAATTGATAGAATTGTTAAATTTTTGCATATCAATGAAAACAATATCATATACATGTTAGATTCACTATAGATTTGTTTAATAATCCAAAACTTATGCAGCACATTAATATAACAAATTTTAATAGACTGTCAGTATTTTCTTTTTTCTATCAGTTATAAAACTCCATTATGAATAGATAGGATGTTTACAAATGACGACATATAGTTATATAATTTGAATAAAATGAAATCAAATATGCTACTCATTAAAATTGTTAATTTTTGTGGTGTCATATTAAAGATAAATTGGACCTAACATGAACCGAATCGAAAATAACCGAACCGTGCTGTTCTGAATCGAAACCGAACCGAATCGAGCTAACCCCGAATCATCACAGCCCTAGTGCTCACAGTACCTCTTGTTTTTAAAACAGGTACCAGTATTCATTTTCACATGGGTACCAGTATTTATTTTCACACGGGTACCAGTGTTCATTTTTACACAAGTATCAGTGTTCATTTTTACACGAGTACCTGTGTTCATTTTTACAGAGGTACCAACAGTATTTAGTTTTATCATGCAATTATCCGTCACTTCATTTTCCGAATTGTAAAACAGAAAATATGGTTGGCTGATTCAGAGCATATTTATTTGCAGAGTTTGTAAAATAGAAAACATGGCAGACTGATCAGAGCCTATGTTGAACATTAGACATCATAGACTAATTTAGAGCTTATTCGTGTAACAATCAAAGTCACTATTCATGAATAACAAATATTTGCTGCAAAGGGATGCGTATGATTATGGCAGATATTTCTCGTAAGGCTGAAACAATTCAGCAAAATATCAATATTGTTCAATATAAATGCTCGATTCAATGTTGGATTCATTGCCTAGATCTTTGGTTTGATACATTTAAAAAAAAAATCTGGTTCAGTAAAACACTTGAGTAAAAGGGAGTGCAGCATTCTGAGTACTCTTGTAAGGCTTTGATGCTTTTGTTTTCAGATTTGTACATGTACTTGAATAAGGAACAGCTGAAGGAAGTTACATACCTGTTGCTGAACAGAGCGGTCCGTTACTATGGCGATATACATGATGTATTGCTGGACATCATACAAATACTAAGTGGTGAGTTTAAACAGAAGAACAAAAAAATGAAAATCACAAGTTTACTGGACGGTTTTATTATACCCCCCGCAACAAGTTGTGGTGGGGGAGGGGGGGGTATACTAGAATCAGGTTGTCCGCCTGTCCGTCCGTCCGTCTGTAGACGCAATGGTTTCCGGGCTCTAAAGCATTATCCTTTCCACCTACCGTCACCATATCATATATATGGACTACTCATGGGATGAAGATGTTCCTTATCGGTTTTGGGGTCAAAAGGTCAAAGGTCAAGCGCACTGGACATCGAAGTAGCAATATGGTTTCCGGGCTCTAAAGCGTTATCCTTTCCACCTACAGTCACCATATCATACATATGGACTACCCATGGGATGAAGATGTTCCCTATTGATTTTGGGGTCAAAAGGTCAAAGGTCATTCGCACTGGACATCGAAGTAGCAATATGGTTTCCATTTAAATTCTTTAATGGCTTTTTTCATCGCATGGAGATGCTTTGTTCCTAGATACCTTTTGGATCATAATACTGAAGTTTTACCTATTACCAACACCCTTTGGGAGATTGGGGTAAGCGGGGGGTATACTTAGTGAACATTGCTCACAGTACCTCTTGTTTGTATTACATTTTTCCTCCATGGGGATGTGATTTTACGGGAAAACCATGAATTTCCTGTGTAGGTGAGACACCATGAAATACACATGTGATAATGTGACAGGACTTCATTTGTATATGGACTGAATCATGTCTATCAAGTTAAATTTTTTTTTTAAATATTTAGATAAAATTGCTTTAAATTGTGTCATCAAAGTGCACCAAATTAATTATAACTAATATTAACACTCATTGCATTAAAACTCTTTTTCTTAAAAACAAAAATATCAAGTACCATTATCTGACACATGTTCTAGATATGTGTGTTTCAGTAACCAGCCCTCATAAAATCTAGGAGGTGAAATGAAATCTAAGGGCTTGAAACGGAGGCATACTGTCTTTCGTCAACGAAGGCCTATCATTTTCTTTACGTCTTTTCCCTAATTAACGTGGTTAAATTTGATTGTTTTGACGATGGTTCTGAACACAGTAACATGCTCTATATAAGTATATTTATGAGTGAATGTCAACGATATATTTCAACAGGGATTTTCCACACAACTTTGGGAATGGGGCCTGGACCTTTGGAATTGGGAATTTTAGTAGCATTTTGTCCTAATTGGGAATTTAAAAAATTCAGTTTTCTGACATACAGTATAATCTGTCTAAACCGGCTGTGTGTGGTTCCAAAGAAATTGGCCGGTTTACACAGAGTCTGGAGTGCAGAATGTTGAAAAGTATGAGAGTTACTTCCCTTGTATTCACTGTCTATTATGCATAGGTGTGTAACGAATGCCAACGTTTTATTATATCACAAAAGAATTCAGAACGTGAAAATATAAATGCCAGTGTTTTATCGTCGTGTTCTTTTGAAAAAAATTAAATTTCTATTAAACGGTATAAAAATCTGGGAATTATTCGCGCACTTTTTTGTTGGTAAATTGTTGATTTCGTCTACATCATCACCGTCTTCAAGTGCTACATCATGCGCGTTCGTCAAGTTTGTGTTGTGTTCGCCTAAAATTTCTATTTCCCAGCTTTCGTCGTAAATGTATTTACCGGTAATGAAAATATCGTTTATAACTGTCTCAGTTTGTGAAACGGAAACTGATGTAATGCCGAGTGATTGACCGGATATGGTGAGTTGAGCTAACTTAACTGTATATCATCACTGTCTGTCTCATCGGAGAGCTCCGAGAGGTCTACCCTGCTTTTGGAAAACATGACTGAGTTGTTAACGATTGTGATTCATTCCAAGAATGTATCGAATTCATCGATTAATTGAACTTTGTCTTTTATTGTCAGTTCTCGTCTCTGTCATTATGGGGGAGGCTCGTGCACCATTACCTCGTGCTTGGTGCTGTCATAATTGAAAAGTGCATTTCCAAAAATCAGGTTTTATTTTAAACTGATTACGACTCATCGCCAGTTGCACTCTTACTTACCTGAGGCTTCCCTTGTGACACCCTTTGTGTACACTGCGTGTGATCAATCGAATATACCGACAGGTTGGTCATCGTGGGGTGACTGGTTTAAATACGATAATTAGAGTTAATTACGAGCAGTTGGGACCTCGTGTAATCCAAATACGACTGATGTAATAATTAGGGTGGTGTATCGAGAGGCCGGTTTACACAGGATAATTAAAGTTAATTAATAGCAGTTGGGACTATGTAAGCCGGCCGATATACAGAATACACAGTATCCGGAGTAAAGGGAATTATTAGTAAAGGATTTGTTAAAGAAATGTTAAGGACTATAATTTGTGACCGGAATTGACAGAGCGCCGGTGTACTCAGAGGCCGGTTTGGACAAATTATACTGTATTTCTTAAAATACACTTAATTTCAATAAGAATATGAACATTTCCACTTTATTCATTGAAATTTTTATTCAGATCTTAAAATTTTCACCAAGTGCTCATGTTTTTTTTCTTGATCATAAAATATGCACAAGTCATAATTTTTTTTCAAGTAATTTTTGTTTCTTGTAAGTTCTGCTGAAGAACCCATCTATCTTCTGCCTGCTCAGATTTTTCTGATCATCTTATTCCAAAGTTTGAGAAGCGGTTTTGCCTTTAAGTTTTCACATATAAGTATACTTTTCCACTGAAAATTTATGTCTGTTGTTGTCTTCATGTTTGGCCAACTTTCATGAAGGATGGGTTCTAAGTATAGCCCCCTTCCCGACAAATGAAGGATGGGTTCTAAGTACAGCCCCCTTCCCAACGAATGCTTGTGACACACTTGGCTCACAAATAAAGGTGAAAATAATACACAATACTTGCAGGAAAACCATCCCTTACTTTCGCTATTGTAAAGCCACGGAAATCTAGATTCGTATTTAGCACTTGAAAAATGTCCTATATCAGAAAACGCACTTGTTGAGTGACAATCATCTTCTGATTCTGCACCATCACTTTCACTAACTGCTTTCAGTTCTTATGCTACTGATGGTGCATGCACAGAAATATCGGAATGTTCAGACGGCTTGCTACTTGACCACAGCGATGAGATTTCAGATTGATTCTTGCTTGAAACTGCATCCACACACACATCTTGGTTGTAGGGATTCTCACCCGTTACATTCACATTTGCACTACAAAAAAACTGTGTGATTGATTTGATGCCGCAGCTATCAAACATCTTAATCTTCTTACAATGATACTTCGAGTTATGGCTTGACATGACATATGAGTTAATGCTTGCAAAGCGCTTGCTTATAAATACTCAGAACTCTACATAGGAAACGCTTTAAAGACATTTGATAACTCATCTCAGAGTCATTCCATTTTCACTTCATGATATTGCAAAACAAGACAATTTGTTGTTTGGAAAAAATGCTACTATTTTGCGTTGGGAACGGGGCCGAATTTCGACTCACATTAACAAGGTGGGAAATCCCTGTTCAAGAATTCCAAATTAAGTGGATAGTACTGTTTCATTCACAGCTACTTAGTTACTGTGTATAGTATTGGGCGAAGTGTACTGAATTATGAAATATTGAAATATTGCCACTCATGAGACATGTAACACAATTATACACAAGTCCACTTTGATGTAGTGAGAAGAATTCTTTCTCGTTGCCCTAGTTTTGTTCTCGATCAACGCGAATCCTACTGTGCTGTTATTTTTTTTTACTGTGTGGCACTCGGACTGTGTTGGGAGAAAATTGTAGTGTGTAGGAGCTGCACAGTAAAAATGCTAATGGAAAACCCTGATATCTAAGGATAAAATGTTTGTCTTTTTTTTTCAGTGACAGAAGATTTTTCTGATTGTCTGTATCAGTCTTGTAAGAAGATAGAAGAAAACTATATCAAGGTAATAAATAAAAAAAAACTACACATTACTACAGTACTGTAAGGGTTAGACCAGAGAGCTACAGATCAACCCCTTTTAAAAACCTTCAAGTTATGGCACAGAAAAAAATGTGCACGGTTGAGGCCCTAAATCATTGCAGTCTTGCAGAAATTTAATGTCAAAAAATTCCTAACATATTTTCCCACTATATTTGTGCCCATTTGCAAACATCCTTTCAAACATTCATGAAAGCCCCATTTGACCTGAAAACTCACAGCTTCAAACCAGGATAGGGACAAGTTATCCTACCTGTCAGGGGGTAAAGCCTAACAAAAATGGAAACCGCATTTTAAATTATATATTTATTTACCTAACTCTAACTTTTAGGTTTTGGAGTCTAAAATAATTTAACAGGAGCCATCAGAGAAAGACAAGGACTGTTGTAACCTGCTAAATACCTAATAACCCTGAATCTAAAGTGAGATATTCACAGCAATTTAATGCTTTCTAAGTCCCCCAACCGACTAACGAAAATCAAGGTACATGTATTTATACTAAATTGGAACAATAGAAAATCAGAACTTTGAATATATTGAATAGAATACTTGGGCTATGAACTTCACCCGTATTTTAGTACCACCCATAGAGGTTAAATTATGTACTTCAGAATAATTATCCAATGAGAATTAGTTACGAAAGTTAAAAATTGTTTTGATAATTGAATGCGTAGGTATACAGGAACTGTCAGATAAGACTTACGTGTAAATAAACAACTAAATGAAGGTAGTACAACGTCAGAGACAAGTGAATGTACTATAATAAAACATAAATAATATGCATATAGATTCATTCCTGCTACATTAGGTAGTCAAATTTTAATTTTGATATGTACAGCTCTATTCTGATAAAGTTATTGAAATTGCTATTTATTACCTATACATGTATTGGAAATGAACAGACAATTATTGATGACCCTAAATGAAGTAGATCTAGAAAAGATGTGTAAAAGTGGTTATTTATGCTGGGGATTAAGTATGTGTTTTTCCCTGTCCAACATTACACATGAGTAAAAGATATGTGGTAACCGAATATCATCTAAAATTATAACTATACGTGTGAGGGAAATTTTCGCAATTATTATGTGACCAAGTAATTAGTGTAAATTTTCCCGACGCGTTAATAACCATATTTACAGTAGTCAATATTGTGTCAAAATCTTGTTCGCATTTGATTACCGTCAAGTGAAAACCACCCTTAAGTGCATTGTGACGTTTATCGAGAAATCAAGCGGTAAAGTCGACGTCACGTTTTTACGATATGACGGCATGATTTTCTGCAACGTTGTTTTTTCAATCACATGTTAGGCGCTTCCTTGAGTAGTCATGGAACTGTCAGTATGCACTTTAAAACACACAAGTTTCATTTATCTGTTATATATGTAATTATTATATATTATATCGGTTTAAGTGTTTAGTATTGATGTTAATTAGTGCTATGCATATACTGGATTTTCGTCGAAAATAAAAAAATTTATTTACAGGTATTTCCCTTTCTTCGGGAAATACAGGTAAAATGAAAGTCTATAGAAATGAAAATATTTCACCTGACATCCTAAATTTATGTGTGACATATACCAAACAGTCATATTTTTAAACAGACATATTTTTAAAGTAACGTTTATCTGGGTTTACTCCCCCCCCCCCCCCCCCCCCCCCCCCCCCCTATTTGAAATATTAGATCGATACAATATGAATTGCATGTACATGTATATGAAACAGCCGTCCGATTGTTGTGCTACCTGTTGGTTTACTTTCTGCGGTGTTTACAAGTTTTACAATATGTACTATTCCTTGATTGTGAACGTACATATGTATCTTACAATGCTGTAAATATGTACAAAATAGCATCGAATCCTAAAAATAGCCAATAAAGTTTACCATTGCGTAGCTATACAGTGATACGTTTAGTAATAATTATGTCGCTCACCTTTTGTTCGCACGTAAAAAAAATGTTAACAATTGTATTTTGGCAACACTAACCTGAAATTATAAAATGTTTTGCAAATACTAATTTATTTCCGAAATTAGAAAAAATCAACTTGTAGATTCAGCATTCTGCCCTGTAGCTTTACTCTTTTACACACACACATCTCTCGAAAAAAAAAAATGCTTGACAAATAATTGAAAATATTTCTAAAAACCCGATGATCAATCAAATTATTGTATTTCACTTATGACGGTTAATAAAATATTTTGTAAATTTTTTAGGATCTAGACAATATCAACAATGAATATTTTCCCATGAAAAAATCTTACTAATCAGAACGCAGGTGCGTGTTCTATTTACGAAAACAGTGATGACGGTGAATCAGACGATATGTCAACCGATTTAGAGGCCCGGGTACACATGTTTGGAGAAGGGATTGCCAACTTACCCCATGATCCTTGTACAGAAGATGTGAAATAACGATCTTTAATTGAAAAGGGATGCGGGTGTGCGAAAAACTGTATTTCTACATTTAGTTTTTCAGACATCAGAGAACACGCTATTTCCTTAAGTGAGATGACAAAAAATGAAAGACTTTCATATTATGACGAAGTTTATAAAGATAAAATCTAAATGTAGACAGTCAAAAGATGGAGATTCAATTAGAAAACGTCTTCGATACATTAAGTTTGTCGACAAACTTTTTTGATAACACACAGCATTGGCGAGTTTACATTGAAATCTCTGATACATCATCTGATCACAAATGGGTTGGTTTCAAGAACTCATGGAAATAAACATAGGCGGCCCAAGAATGCATACGGTTTTGATGTTTTGAGGGATGTTCCTCAGTTCATATCTAGTTATGCCGAAGAGCATGGTCTGCCTCAGCCGGCAGCAGTCAACAGGAATATCGGTGTACACATAATTCTACCATGCAGTGAAAGCAAACAGTCCCTGTACAGAATATACGAAGATCGATGTTTGTATCGATAATGACAAGACAGCAGTAGGGCTACTGACGTTCAAAGGCATCTGGCAGATTTGCTGTCCAAATATAAAATTCATGTCACCCTAGACTGAAGTATGTCCTATCTGTGAACAACAGAAAGATAACATTCAATCGGCGATGACAAAAAAAACGACAAGTTAGCTGCTCTGGACAAATATAATCTAATTAAAATCAGATCCTAGGATACGCTCACAATCGCTTACACAGAGTATACGGCGCGGATCTAAGAAGTTTGATTTTAATTAGATTGGGTCAAATATAGTGCACATTTGAATGAAGTGAAAGTAGAACGACAGGTACCTTACAATAAATAAAATTCACAAACCACTAAAGTGTGAAAAAATATCTTATAAAATGTATTAAAATACTGTATTACAGCAAGTGTGTTTAAAATCCGTTGTTGTAAATACTGTGATATTTACCGATAATAAGAACTGCATGAGCAACCAGTCCTGGTACAACCAGCTTCGCCGATGTCAACAGAGCTTAACCATGTCCATTTATATACCTTTGATTACTCGCAAGCTGTATACATGAAAGGTGAAGATCTATACGGAACAGTGATCAATCTCATAACTCCTATAAGCAATACAAAATAGATAGTTTGGCAAACACGGACCCCTGTACCGCATCATGTTTGTCAAAGTTGGACCTCTCTACTTTGCTACACCTAGAAAGATTCAGTTGTTTGGTGTTGCTATAGAACGTAGCTTCTTGATTATTTCTGTGTACTTCCGTTTCTAAATTTAGACAATTCAATATTTTCTGGCGAACAAATAGTATTTAGAAATAGGTTTTGTAAATCACGTAGGTCAACTTCCTAGTAGATGAGGATTCGACACCGGGAAAAACGGAACACACGCCAAGGTCACTATTAGCGTAATTTCTATGCTTCATTTTTGTTTTGAGAATTTTGGACTGGGTGAAAAAGAATGCCACCTACAATGTGATAACGCTTCAAGTTAAAATCCAAATTAAATAATTAAAGATAGTAATGACGAAATAAGAACGATTGTGTAGTTGCACATGTATTATGAGTCTTTCAATTTTTAAAGAAGCATTTTCATTTTACTTTGAATGAGAAAACAAATATAAATTCATGTTGACGTACTTACTTTGTAGAACGCTGAGTGACAAACACCCCCAAATACATTTGCACATGTAAGTCCCATACCATGGCAAAAGCTTAGTGGACGTCGGGTCAGTTATTTTTCGGGGGCCCATTTTGGGTCTGAATTTCGGCCGTTTCCCCTCCTAAAAATTGCCAATTTTCCCCCAGCTTAGCTTGCATTTTCCCCAATAATGAAATTATGAAAGGAAAATGTATTTGAAAAAAATAAAGGTTCGATGTGAATTATATACATAAGACTTACATATAACAAAGTGTTATGGGAATGATGATTTGGATAGAATAGTTGAAAATTTTAGAAGGTTAAAGAAAATTAGATGTGTAAAATAAAGATAATATAATGTTTGATATGATTTTAAAACTTATTTACGATAAAATTGATTTTTCCCAGTTCGACTAAAATGTCAACTATTTCCCCCAATTCGAAAGCCACAGGACCCATGTAAAAATGTAGAAAAATCACTGCGGGTTTGCTTACTTAAAAAATTATACAAAAGGTCAGAGGTTGAATCTTGAATCAGTTAGCATCCGTAGTCAGAAAGGGTATTAGAAAATTCAGACACTTTGTTTTCCAAGCAGATAAGCCAGGTAGAGTACGCTATTTAAAAGAACGTTGGGTGTTTTTTTCACATAAGAAATGGATTGTAACAAGTCTGATTTATTATGTTACCACATATCGATTTTTTTCGCCTGTTACATGTAACACCAATCCTGAAAGGGGATACATTGTAGTTGGGTGATATGTGTGGATGTTGGGGGGAGGGGGTTGCGGCGACTACGGTATAATTCGCTGACTTTCCATCTCAACAACAAAGTTCAAACCTTAATCATTTTCAAACAAGGTACTGGTACATGTATATATAATTTCCTCTCTGAATTAAACTCTTATCAATGATTTACATTTCTCCTATATATTGTGCACATTCTTCTACCGGTATTGTTGTAGCTAAAGAAGTGCCAGACTCACCCGGAACAGAACTAAAACTGCTGAAAGCAGGCGTGGATATAGATGCCATCCTTCCTTCAAGCCATTCCGGCAGCTGGTTTAACCAGAGAGAAAATGCAATACTTGTTTAAATTTATTAGACCTATTGTCAGGGCCCCGTATAAGGACGTAGTCGCCCCCTCTCCCGACACCCAGGGCGAATAAAAGACTATAAAAACTAGCCTATTTTGAATCTGTCATAATCTAAATAATTGTTTGAATGTTGATAAATGTATACCTATATATCAGATGATAAAAAAAACTTCAGACTCATGTATTTTGATTACGTTTGAAATAGTAGCAAAACGTAACAAAATACAACGTAAATTTCCAAAAATCATGACGTCAAACGACTCGATGCAAGTTTTTACCAAGTTTGATGGGGATTTTAAGGTCATTATCATTGGGCTGTAACGTAATGTTACATATCAACAGAAAGAGGAGAAATTCTTCTATCTAAAACATCTAAAAGGTGAAAAAGTGATATTTTTCACTTAAGGGTGGTTTTTGCTTGACGGTAATCATTTCTGTCATCTTGTAGAACACTGCGTTTGTATATTTAGATATGCGGTACAAAACTAGTTTTCCTTTAAGTTTCCCAAGTTATGGAAAATATGATTGAGGAAGAGAAGTGAATCTAAAGAGATTCGCACCTGAGATTTGGAATGTCAATTTTTTGGGAAGTGTATTTTTGATTTCTACATTGAAGGAGAATTAGGAAATTAAAAAGAAAAACTGGGGTCACATCGCTTGTTATTGAGCTACAGTGTTCTAAAAATGACCTTTTTGCATGTAAAATTTATTGAATTGAACTTGATTTTTCTGTTAGTGTCAACACAACATAAACAACACAAATCAATCATTACATAAAATAGATTCATAATCATGTCTTCTAACACTACAGATGAAAAAAAGTTAATACTAGTAATGGAAATAAATAATGACCTTTTTGCACTTGATATATGAAACATTCATGATATCAAATTTGAGAGTTTAAAGCGACATATTACATGTAGGAGTAATGTCAATTTTATAAAATTTCACATAAGGTCTTGTCTTGAAATTTAAAGTGGAACTTTAAAAAGTGGGGGTTAGAAAATTATTGGCAAAAATACTGAATTTTTATACAAAGTTTTGAGTGAATTAATTTAAACATTTTGAAGAATTGTGTTCTGTTTAGAAAAATATATCAACCAAATTAAAAAACATTTGAACTAGTTCCAAGTCTCAACTACTAGTATCATAAATTATAAAACTGAAATACACGTACAGGAGAATGAAAATAGAAGATAAATTGGATGAAACAGAAACTGTAATATCATGCAGATGTAGGACTTTTTTATTCTTCCACTACAAAATATAGTCCCTGCAAAACCCTTTCAGATTTTGAATTTACATACTTTTTTCAACTAGATAGGGTTCAGTAATAGATGTGTGATATGCTTGCACTAGTGGGATCAGTATTGAACCAGTAAATACTTGTTGCATCCTGCACAGTTGTGCTCAAAAGCTCAGAAGCTAACTTCCTTAACAATGATTTGGTGAATCCATTTTACATTATTACTAATATTGATTGATTGCAGATTCAAATCAAGGGAAGTCCATTCCACGTTGCAGCCAGTAAAGTGTTAGCCCACATATATACTATGAGTGTACATTGGAACTGTGGGTAAGTGATGTGTCATTGATTGTAGACAGAATGCTATGAATATACATTGGAACTGTGGGTAAGTGATGTGTCATTGATTGTAGACAGAATGCTATGAATATACATTGGAACTGTGGGTAAGTGATGTGTCATTGATTGTAGACAGAATGCTATGAATATACACTGGAATTGTGGGTAAGTGATGTGTCATTGATTGTAGACAGAATGCTATGAATATACACTGGAATTGTGGGTAAGTGATGTGTCATTGATTGTAGACAGAATGCTATGAATATACACTGGAATTGTGGGTAAGTGATGTGTCATTGATTGTAGACAGAATGCTATGAATATACACTGGAACTGTGGGTAAGTAATGTGTCATTGATTGTAGACAGAATGCTATGAATATACACTGGAATTGTGGGTAAGTGATGTGTCATTGATTGTAGACAGGATGCTATGAGTATACACTGGAACTGTGGGTAAGTGATGTGTCATTGATTGTAGACAGGATTAAAGTTTAATGGTGTGTAGACTCCCTCATTTAATTAAGTCCTTTAGGTAAGATAAAGCTGAACTCTGCATCTGGATGTCAACGTTTCACTATTCTTCTGCAATATCTCGAGAACATTTTTGAGTTTTACCATTGAAACTTTGCATGATCAATCTTCATGATTACATCCTTCAAAAGCTAAGTATTATGGGCTATGTACGAGTTCATCTGTCTAACTATTTTCTGGACCACAACTTTGTAAATAATGTGCCTTAACCCTGACTGAATGGCATATGGCCAAGTTCATCAGTATATTTGTTTGTGTGATACATATATGTACAGAATTTTGCTTAGGATTTTTGCGGGTTAGAATAGATCCTCAGTACCTCCTTGCTTGTTGTAAGAGGGGACTAAATGGGGCGGTCCTTCGGATGAGACTGCAAAAACCGAGGTCCAGTGCCACAGCAGGTGTGACATGATGAAGATCCCTCCTTGCTTAATGGCCATAAGCGCTGAGCATAGGCCTAAATTTTGCAGCCCTTCACCAGCAGTGGTGACGTCTTCATATAAGTGAAATATTCTCGAGAGGGACGTTAAACAATATTCTATCAATCAATGATTGAAGATTGTAAAATCTAATTGTTTCAGAACAGAATTGTGGGTTTTGGTTTCATATTTGAGATATATACAGTGATTTTAATTTGAACTTCACAGAAGTTTTCACTTTGGATATTTTTATACCCCCCGAACGAAGTTCTGGGGGGGTATATAGGAATCTGTCTGTCCGTCCGTCTGTCTGTGCAGATTCGTGTCCGGGCCATAACTTCTTTGTTCTTTGACATAGGCATACCATATTTGGCACACAGGTAGATCACCTTGAGACGATGTGTCAAGTACCTTCATGTCCTCTATATGACCTTGACCCTTGACCTCAAGGTCAAAATTAAAGGTTTTTTTTACAATGGATTCGTGTCCGGGCCATAACTTCTTTGTTCTTTGACATAGGCATACCATATTTGACACATGAGTGTATCATCATGAGACGATGTGTCGAGTACCTTCATGACCTCCATATGACCTTGACCTCAAGGTCAAAATTAAATGTTTTTACAATGGATTCGTGTCAGGGTCATGACTTCTTTGTTCTTTGACATAGGCATATCATATTTGACACATGAGTGTATCACCATGAGATGATGTGTCGAGTACCTTCATGACCTCTATATGACCTTGAACTTTGACCTCAAGGTCAAAATTGATTATAGGGTTTTGACATAGTCATACCATAAGACATGGGTGTATCACCATGAGACTATGTGTCATGTACATTCATGACCTCTTTATGACCTTGACCTTTGATCTCAAGGTCAAAATTATAGGTTTATACCATGGATTTCTGTTCAGACTATATCTTCCATTTTCTTCTACAAAGGCATACCATATTTTTACACTCAGGAAAGAGGTAATTTATACCTATTTACAACACCCTTTGGGAGATTAGGGTAAGCGGGGTATATTCTTAGTGAGTATTGCTCACAGTACATCTTGTTTTAACAGTAACCAAATTCAAGAAATGGTGCTGTCAGCTCTGGAGAAGTGGATAATTTTCAACAAAACAGTAAGTAAAATGGGTTATCATAACAATAAACAGGGTTAACATGATAACAATAAACAGAGTTAACATGATAACAATAAACAGGGTTAACATGATAATAATAAACAGGGTTAACATGATAACAAACAGAGTTAACATGATAACAATAAACAGAGTTAACATGATAACAATAAACAGAGATAACATGATAACAATAAACAGGGTTAACATGATAACAAACAGGGTTAACATGATAACAATAAACAGGGTTAACATGATAATAATGAACAGAGTTAACATGATAACAATAAACAGAGTTAACATGATAACAATAAACAGAGTTAACATGATAACAATAAACAGAGTTAACATGATAACAATAAACAGGGTTAACATGATAACAATAAACAGAGTTAACATGATAATAATAAACAGAGATAACATGATAACAATAAACAGAGTTAACATGATAATAATAAACAGGGTTAACATGATAACAATAAACAGAGTTAACATGATAACAATAAACAGAGTTAACATGATAACAACAAACAGAGTTAACATGATAACAAACAGGGTTAACATGATAACAAACAGAAATAACATGATAACAATAAACAGAGTTAACATGATAACAATAAACAGAAATAACATGATAACAATAAACAAGAGATAACATGATAACAATAAACAGAGATAACATGATAATAATAAACAGAGTTAACATGATAACAATAAACAGAGTTAACATGATAACAACAAACAGAGTTAACATGATAACAAACAGGGTTAACATGATAACAAACAGAAATAACATGATAACAATAAACAGAGTTAACATGATAACAATAAACAGAAATAACATGATAACAATAAACAAGAGATAACATGATAACAATAAACAGAGATAACATGATAACAATAAACAGAGTTAACATGATAACAATAAACAGAGTTAACATGATAACAATAAACAGAGTTAACATGATAACAATAAACAGGGTTAACATGATAACAATAAACAGAGATAACATGATAACAATAAACAGAGATAACATGATAACAACAAACAGAGTTAACATGATAACAAACAGAGATAACATGATAACAATAAACAGAGTTAACATGATAACAATAAACAGAGTTAACATGATAACAATAAACAGAGTTAACATGATAACAATAAACAGAGTTAACATGATAACAATAAACAGGGTTAACATGATAACAATAAACAGAGATAACATGATAACAATAAACAGAGATAACATGATAACAACAAACAGAGTTAACATGATAACAAACAGAGATAACATGATAACAATAAACAGAGTTAACATGATAACAATAAACAGAGTTAACATGATAACAATAAACAGAAATAACATGATAACAATAAACAAGAGATAACATGATAACAATAAACAGAGATAACATGATAACAAACAGAGATAACATGATAACAATAAACAGAGTTAACATGATAACAATAAACAGAGGTAACATGATAACAAACAGGGTTAACATGATAACAATAAACAGAAATAACATGATAACAATAAACAGAGTTAACATGATAACAATAAACAGAGATAACATGATAATAATAAACAGAGTTAACATGATAACAATAAACAGAGTTAACATGATAATAAACAGGGTTAACATGATAGCAAACAGGGTTAACATGATAACAATAAACAGAGTTAACATGATAATAATAAACAGAGATAACATGATAACAATTAACAGAGTTAACATGTTAGCAATAAACAGGGTTAACATGATAACAAACAGGGTTAAGATGATAATAATAAACAGAGTTAACATGATAACAATAAACAGGGTTAGCATGATAATAATAAACAGTGTTAACATGATAATAATAAACAGAGTTAACATGATAACAATAAACAGAGTTAACATGATAATAATAAACAAGAGATAACATGATAACAATAAACAGGGTTAGCATGATAATAATAAACAGTGTTAACATGATAACAATAAACAGGGTTAGCATGATAATAATAAACAGTGTTAACATGATAACAATAAACAGAGTTAACATGATAACAATAAACAGAGTTAACATGATAATAATAAACAGAGTTAACATGATAACAATAAACAGGGTTAGCATGATAATAATAAACAGTGTTAACATGATAACAATAAACAGAGTTAACATGATAACAATAAACAGAGTTAACATGATAATAATAAACAGAGTTAACATGATAACAATAAACAGGGTTAGCATGATAATAATAAACAGTGTTAACATGATAACAATAAACAGAGTTAACATGATAACAACAAACAGAGTTAACATGATAAGAAACAGGGTTAACATGATAATAAACAGAAATAACATAATAACAATAAACAGAGTTAACATGATAACAAACAGGGTTAACATGATAACAATAAACAGGGATTACAAAGTACGATAAAGTAATTGAGAAAAGTAAGCATGATAAAAGATTTTACTGTTATTTGTTTCATCTGTTAATGAATGTCTTCTGATTTAAAAAAAAAAGGAAAATTTAGATACGATTATTTATATTTTTATCTTTTGAGGCTACCCATACAAAATCTAATTGTAAACTTTAAAGTCTGAAAGTTGTTGACTTTTTCATAGCATTCATGTATGTTATGAAATGTTTGTATAAAAATGGCATGGATTTAAAATCATGGGTAATATTTTTTTGTATATCAGGCGCAGCAGTTTGGACAAGGCCGACTACAAGAACTATATATCGAGTGTTTCGATATTGTCTGGTGCATTGTTGGATCTCACATCTGTGATCAGTATCCTGAACGCAAAGCTCGTCTGCAGAAGGAGTGCAGAGATAAGATACTCAATGACAATGTCTCTAGGTAAAATCATTTTGAAATTATATGGGAATATATATATATATACAAAATCTCGGATCATTTTAATGCTTTGAAATAAACAATATGGCAGCTGCTACTAAACGTAAGGCATGCATTGATGGAAATAACAACAATAATCCCCCAAAGAAGAAAACCGAATGAAGCCAGAAATTCAAAGAACACTATGCAAGTAAACATCTATTCGTTTCAAAGTCAGAAAGTGGGAGTTTGTATGCCAAGTGTACAATCTGTTTGACAAACTTCAACATTTCTCACGTTGGGGAAAATGACATAAAAAAAATTGCCAGAGTAACTGACACAGTCACTGTAAAATTATGATTTGTACTAATGTAGCAAGATTTTGTACACAAGTTTTAGAAAGGTAAAATCAATAAAAGATGTATAAAATTTGACTTTCTGCAGTTGTAAAATCGTTTACTGCTCGACAATTAGTATGTCTAAATTCATTAAATTTGGATTTGAAATATGCCTAAAATTGCTCAGATTACATATTTATTCATAAAAGTTCTCCAGCGGCAGGAGGCCTAGGCGGCCTACTGACCCCTGCCTTACTATTTTCCATTTCATAATGTTGGCAGCTCTGCTGTTTGTCTGACCAGTAAAGTGTTTAAATATTTGGATGTTCTAGGACAAATACATTGACTTCGTATATTGAGCCAATAAAGCCAAAGTGACCACAGTTTTTGATTAAAGCCTTCAACGTAGCCTTTTGTTTATTGTTTTGATGAAATTATTATTTTGCTTTTTTCAAAGTTAACAATGACATCAGGTACAAATAACAAAATGATGCTGTGTCACATTTCTAACGGAGAATGAGTGTTTTTTTGTAAGAATGTTGATGTCAATATCGCGTTGCAGGATAAACAAAATATATTGTAACTGTAAATACATTTGATGTTTGGAATCAGGTTAAAAAAGTTTGAGGTCTCAGCAAACTATGCACTCTATCATGCTTTCTAACCCTCACCCAAATATCACTTTCATATAATTCAGGTTTTTTTTGGTGATAGTTTGACCCCACACAAATGACTCATCAGTGGAGGAGCTTAATCCTAGCCATATTTTCAATTCATGTTAAAAGTAAATTTATTATATACAGTAGGAAATTGAAAGTTTTCCTGCACAAAATCCTTGCCATATTCTGTCATGTTACAGGGGTGTACTTGGCTCATGCACAATTCTGTTCCTATTGTGAGGAAATACTCCACTTCGCTGTGTCTCTGCTGGATGATAGTGTTGAACCATAGTTTTCATGATTATTAGATTTTAAAATTGTGGTATTTTAGATTTGTGCGGTCAAAATTGCTGGACATTTACATAGACAAATTTGTCATCTCCTCCACAACGAGGAAGGAAGAGGCGAATACTCAGACGTCGATGTCGACGCTGGTGGACAAGGAAGTTCAGACGGACATGATCAAAATTACAGGTGAGGGACGGAGAAAGAAGTTAACCACAGATTAATTTAAAATGTACACCATCTTTTATCCTTGTGGGAGATTTAAGAAATGAGTTCTATTTTTTAAAAGTACATGAGGGGTATGGTGTGTGAGGTTTCACGCTGGCATACTTTATGAAGTGCAATAGCGCATACCAGTGTAAAGCATTACTTTTCATCTCATGTATTTTCAAAAAAGAAATATATTTTTTCTATTTGCATTCTACTTTCATTTTGATTCCCAGCCATTGAAATGATATTTTCCAAGATTCATGTGAGCACTGTGAGCGTGTTCATGAGGAAATGGCTCTCATGACAATTTGTAAAGACATTATGGGCAAAAGCATTGGAAACATAAATATAGATGATTGTAAGATACACAAATAAGTATTATTCCTCATAGTATTCCTGTCCTGAGGTACAGACATGATTTTTCGATCTCTCTGTAGAATCACATCTGGAGTAAGCATATTGGATCACTCCTAAATAATTCCTCTTATGAACGTGTGTCCTGTTGGTTGCTTATGAATGAATATACAATTTACAGTGACTTAAAGAAGTTACAGATTAACACACTGAACAAGTTATGTGTGTAAATGTGAATGCAAAAACTCAATGACTTTTACATCTGTGCCTAATTTCTCTCTCGTGTTTTTGTCCTTTAAGGGAGACAGTCATCGGTTCATTCTCCAGTTCCACAGACATCTGAATCCAAGAAAAATTCCAAGACTAAGACCATAAATTCTAAATCAAAAGCCAGCAAAGCTGAGATAGAAAAGGACAAAGAGTGGCCAAAGTTGTCAAGCCCCAAGGTACCGGATTGGACTAATCTGTTACTGGAGAGCCCGAAGCCCTTAGAGTGGAGCAGTCCTGAGGGGGAAAGTGTCTTTAAGACCTCTGACTCACTGCATAGCAGTCTGTATTCATCTGCAGAGGATAAATCATTCCAAAGTTTACCTGTGAATGGGAAACAGTCATCATTCCTCAATTCACCAGACAATCTCAGGAGGCGAAATCTGAATCAGTTGCGGAAACCCATGCAGCCGCCTGCCATGTCAGAACCTCAACAGACATTTACCAACTGGTCTGACAACATGGTGTTTGGTTCCAAATCAAACTTTTTATCCAGTGAACACATGCATAGATCTGCAGATGATGAAATCAAAAGTAAGATTTTACAGAGCAGAGTTTGTGCCTTGGCAGATCCCATTGGACTGAAAGCTCAAAGTTCCTCAGAGCCCACAAGACTAAAAGGTCAAAGTTCTTCAATTCAGCAAACTGATAATAAGAAAGACAATCTGTTTGGAGTAAAGGAAATGTCCTCCTCGAGCAATAAGAAAGAGGAGCAAAAAATGAGAAGCAAGGAGCCACTTTCTTGGTGGGATTCCACAGGAAGCCTGAATGGATCCAGTGTACAGTCTTCTTCCCACGGATCAGATTACGACTCTAGTGGCAGTGAGAAAAGACCATTACCTAGGGGTAGGGGAAAGCGTGTCAAAAAAGAGATTACTGCAGCACAGAGATCGTCCAATCCTGTACGGAAAGCAGATGAAAATAACGATAAGCATGACAAATATGCAAATCAGGCTGTAGCCCAAAAGAGAGTAAATCCATTAAGGACTCAGACGAACGAAAATCCCTTAAAATCCCAAAATATTAATGCCAATTGCAATAAAGTCAGTGATGCCAACAGTGAAAAATCTCCACAGAAAGTGATGGACTGGTTCTCTATGGAGGAAGTAGTAACTGGTGGTCAGCCCTCAAGAATTAGCAGCAATGATGATGATGACGTGCCAGATGACTGGTTTCTTGCCAGTGATGATGAAAAAAGTGCCAAAAATTCTCAAAGCAGTGATATGCAAGCTTTGCCTAATGTGGATAGAGATAAAACATCGAATCAGAGGAACACAATTACAAACCTTGTGTCTTACAGTGAAGACATATCTCCAGCATCCAAGTTGGGTACAGACATCAATGAGAAATTGGACAGTGAGGAAAACAGTGGGGATGGTCAATCAAGACTGACCCACTTATCGGATGAGGAAGGAGAGGATGATGGGATGTGGGAAACGGACAGTTCATCTGATGATATGTACCTGCAGCCTGTAAACACGACTGACACCAATGTCCAGACAACAGGTGCCCCTAAGTGGGTGCCAGGACAGAGGAAGTGTACGCTATGTGGTGCTGCTGACCATGTGATATACAAATGTCCTCAGAAAAAAGAGAAAAATTTCTTCCTTTAAAAAGTGCCATTGTATGTTCAGGGATGTGTGTGTGGGTGTTGTCAAAGTGTGTGTTTGTGAGGAGGGTTGTGTTTTATTGTTCTAATTTACATCTGCATCTAAAGGCTTTAATTCTGAAGTCCAGCTCTTCAGGTCTAAGTATGTCTATATGTCTGACATATTGATTAAACATGCTTGTATTGCACCCCTCTATATAGTTTTATGGCCAATGTATGCAAGTAAAGCTAAAGGAGTTTGGAAGGTTTTTGAAGAAGAGTGAAATTTTTAAGGTAGCTCCATCCTCAGGTGAATTATCAAAATCAATGATTGAAAGTGGAACTGTGATAATGTCCACAATTTCCCCCTTAATATAGTTTAATTTAATCAATAACCAAAGAAAATGTGTATGTTGCCACCTTTTTAAAGATGTCAAAATTACATAGAAAGAAATAATTTGTCAAGATTAGGAAATCACAGGATTTCATTAGGAAATAATAAGAATACATAAAAACTTGTCAAAAATGACTAATTTTCAATATCAACATTTTCAAAAAACTGCTACTTTATAAATATGTATAAATTAATTGTGAATACAATTCCTCCAAAAGCTCAATTATATAAAGATTGTGCAAAAACCTATGACGTCACATGAGGGTGGATCAACCTTAAGATAGCCTTTTATTGCCCAAACATCTCTAAATCAATATGTAAGCTTATTGTAAATCTTTGGTCACAAAGTAAGAGTTGAAATTTGTAGACATAAGATATTTTTGAATGTTGATTATGGAAATGTTAAGTGCAGCTCTAATGCTTTTTTGATATACATGTGAATTATTTCTATCAGATATGGAATATTTGCAATGTACTTTTTTGTCAATGAGAAGGGTTAACTTAGGAGGTATACATGATTTGCTGAAATAACTGGAGGGCTCTTGAATCAGCAACTGCTTTTAGAGATCATTGAGCCTGATCCGCTTGTGCCAAATTCAGCTGTTGAATATATTTATTTTGTGTTGAAATGCTTGTTTTTCATTGTTTCTGAGGTACAAATGTAATATTTCATAGGGTAGAGTTTGATATTTGAAAATTAACTTATTGCTGACCCCCAAACCCCATAACATAATGGAGTTCAAGGTCAGATATGATGTCAAGGTCATGAGAGGTACACTAATTATGAATAAATTTGAATCACTCCTGACTATAGTGTTACCTGTAACTAGCGACTATAATGTTACCTGTAACTAGCGACTATAGCGTTACCTGTAACTAGCGACTATAGTGTTACCTGTAACTAGGGACTATAGCGTTACCTGTAACTAGCGACTATAGTGTTACCTGTAACTAGGGACTATAGCGTTACCTGTAACTAGCGACTATAGCGTTACCTGTAACTAGCGACTATAGTGTTGCCATACATTTATTTAATGCATTCCTCTTGGTAACTGCATATATTTTTGTATGGGGAAATATAGAGCCACTCCACAAAAATTTAAAATGGTATCATGTGTTAAAGTTTGACTAATGATTTACTGCGAGTTGTGCGATATCCAAAATGGGGGGGTGGGGGGGGGGGGGGGGGTGTTGGTGTTTGTGGTTCATATTGTAATTTAGAAGTGAAACAAAAGCTTTACACATGTAATCATTGATTTATTCATTTTAACTCTATTGAGGTAGCTCCACCCCTATTTGACTTATCAATTTATTGGTTAAAAGTAGAAAATCTATTAATATTTCCACTTAGAATAGTGGAAATGACCTTGATGAAATACAAAAGAGAAATTTGATATGGATGAAAAGTAGAGGATATCTACAACAATAGTTTGAATTGAAAACTTTCAAATTTATTTAGTCAAAAAATGCAGTTTCAGAAGAAAGTAATCTGAAAAAATTAACACCCCTGCTGGACTCAACCCCGTAATCTACAGATCAGCAGTTGACACATTCACTGATTGAGTTTGGCAATCGGATTTAAAAGGAGTATACAAATATTCCTGATATTTATATTTTCATTCATTATGTGAAAAGGAAGTCGGCCATTATGTACAGTGTAGTATACACCTCCTTAATCAATGAGAAAATGGATATGTTGCCACATTTTTAAAGATGTCAGACATAATACATGGTTCATTAAACATTATGCATTATTAAAATACATAGAAATTGTTAGAGTAACACAACTTTCAACAGTTTCAAAAACTTGAACTTGAATGAATTGTGAACATGAATGATTTCCATTGTTGCAGTATTATAGAAATACCAGCGTAGAAGTTAGAAAATATAAACTTTTTCAGGGTCTGATTATATTATGCGGTCCAGTGAATAAAATTCCTCTAAAAAGATATTTCTGTCATGAACTAATTTTGATGTTATTGGATTTTACATAAAACCTATGATATCGCATGAAGGTGGAGCTACCTTGATTAGAGAGAGCAGTCTTCCTGGAATATCAGGTGTAGACTAAAGAACTAAAGCCAGAAACTGCAACCCTGTCAATCCTAGAAAATTTGAATCTCTGTATTGTCAAATTACCCTTTCATTTTGTACTTCTGAATCAAAATAATAGTTTTGTTGAGGAATCCTGATGAGCAGAATTGTGACTTTTGAAACTGGGCATGGTATCTCAAAACTTTTTCCGTCAATTCCTTCATTTCCTCTTTGTGAAAGGTCATTTTGATCTTGATATATATATATACAAAAAAAATGTACATTAATCATGTTTAATGTGCAAATGATTTTTACAATTTGAGTAGGGTAGTATACAGGCAAGAACCCAGAAAAACAGTGACATTCTGTGAAATGATCATCCCCAAAACAAATCTTTAGAGGAATAAAAAAATATAGAGTCTGCATTTTAGGTTGGCAAAGGGGAATGTTTTTGTTTTTATTGGAAAACTGGTGCCAAAGTTGAGTGCTTTACAATCTGTGAGCTGCAGCTGCTGGTCTTGTATAAGGTTGTGGACTCTGGGTGTCTGTGTTGGTAATAGATCCACCAGTGTCATGATATTTGTACTTCATTTTGTTAAGAATTGTATCGCTCATGTGAAAATTTGAATTGATGGTTAACTATCTGAGATTTCTCACCGAAACGAATGTGTTTTCATTATGATATATTTGTACAAGCATATATACGATGGTTTTCCCAAAAAGTATACATATATATCCATTAGTAATTACTGATACTTATACTTCAGTTTGTTAAGAATGGTATCACTCCTGTCAAAATTCAGTGCCTTATTCATTTGTGTGGCATTGTGCAATGTCCAGGCTTTAACAGAATTAAGATGGATCTCTAGAATATATCTAGTGGGGTATTTTTTAACAGAGTGTTTTAAGCCTTTTATAAATCTCCAGTTACCCCTGGCAACAAAGTTTGAAACATGGTTATATAGAAACTTCATAAGTTGAAATTTGAAAATCCCCTGTCATCATTTATAAAATCCTCTGTCACATTGTTTATAAAATCCCCTTTCAGATTGTTAATAAATCTTTTGAAGAAAAAATGGTGATAATGAAATTGGTGACAAGGAAGTGACATAGAGTTATCAATTTCACAAAATATTTTCTATTGTTTTTTAGAAGTCCATTGTACTCTGACCTCAGTAAATTTGCTAGTGAACGTCAGCATATCACATACTAAGTACACACTCGCACAGATATATATATATATATAAACAATAATTTTTCCAATTTTATAAATGTACTTTTAACGAATGATGCAGTACATGTGTAATGGTGATATCAGAAGAGGTATTTGAGTATGAGTCTGTTTATTTGAGTGTGTATCTTTTTGTTTTGAATGCATGTACTACATGTAAGAACTTCTTTATGAATAGGGAATATTGTTTCTAAAGAATGACGAGGAACTCCCTATACAGACAAGTTTTACTGTAGTAGTAATATTACTGTATGTTATTGTTAATGCTTGTATTTAAATTAGAGCTTGGCGCTTTAGTCTTTAGTTTATTTGAATTACTAGTTGAACAGAGGAAGACAATTGTTAATTGTTGGGTTCAAAGATTAAGTCACGAAAATTTTTGAAAAAGATTATGGTCGCCATTAAAAGTTGATCAGCATCTGGGCATTTTGATGTATTCTTTCTAGAGAAATTAAAAGAAGTATTGATTTCTGAAGGCCATAGGTCAAGGTCATATTCAAAGTGCACTTTTCATACTATGTTTATTTTTATGCCCCGGAGATCGAAGATCGGGGGGCATATTGTTTTAGTCCTGTCTGTCATTCTGTCTGAAACTTTAACCTTGCTAATAACTTTTGAACAGTAAGTGCTAGAACTTTCATATTGACCATGAGCATTTCTTATGATAAGATCTTTCTACTGGTACCAAGATATTTGTCCTTGTGACCTTGGCCATTATTGAGGACATTTGTGTTGCTTTCACAAACACATCTTGTTAAGATTTTGAAAATACAGGAGGGCATGACCTTGGTTGCTGTATGCCAGCATACTTCATGAAGTACATTAGTTCCTACCCTCATGTTAAAAAATTGATGTACTATAATTATCAAGATTCATATGCACATTGTTCACATTCATGAGGAAATGGCTATCACTTCAATTGGTAAAGATGTTGAAGATAAAAAACATTGGAAATGTAAATAGTGTCCTTATTACAGTACCCTTGTTATGTTTTCTGTATCTCCATTGTGTCAGGTATATAAAAAATATTGTGCTAATCCGATTAAATTCGCTACACGAATAAGAAACAGATTCAACATGTTCGAAGATCTGATTTTAATTAGATTGATGTGGTGTGTGATACATGTAATTTATTGGTTAAAAATACAATATGGCTGTCCTATATGAATTTTGTATTGTCAGTCTCCACATCAAAATTAAAACATCTAATGAAAATCCTGAAAAGAATTGTATATGGTATGGACATGAATTGGTCCCCTAAATTGACAGCAAAATTGTGTTTTTCCAATGTGCCCCATGTTTTTAGAAATGCAGTTCTTGCATCAAAAATTGACATTAAAGAAAAAAAAAAATCATTTTTAATATAAAATTATAGGAAATTATATACAGTTGATCATAATTTTCACATGCTTTTGTTGTACAAGAATTTTCAGTTTTTAGTAACAAAGTGGGCCTTAAACATATTCAAACCTTTCACATCTGAAGTAAGAATTTTTTTAATATACTGATGAAATATTTCATTTTCTTATTTAACAAAGTAATTTGAAGTTTTTACATGGGACAGCTCAACAACCATTGAGCAATTGCTTTTCTCTTCCTTTTTTTGTTGCGGGATTAGTGCTTCGGACATGATGTATAAAATAGAGAGTGAATCAAATGAAAATTGTTTTCTAATTTTCCCTAATGACAATGAATGAATGCATATCTTGAATTTTATTTTGGGCAAATGTTTTTTGATTTAGTTCTGTAGGAACATGCAAGAAAGAAATTATGTAATAATACACTGATAGCTGTTGATATTACCATGGCTACATGTATTTTGTTTTACTGTGCAGGTGTATGTAATTATTCCTGTAAAATGTTGCGCATTTTGTTCATTGAGAAAAATAAAGTCATCAACCCAACTATTACTCCTGTTATTTTTCTTTTATGATGAACATCTTGGCCATGAATAGCTAAGTATGTCTTTGTCATGATTACTTACTTTATTTACTTACTTAGGCCTGTCGTTCCGTGAGGAACATAGGCCATCGACGACAGTCCTCCAACGAACACGATTCTGGGCTGCTTTTGTGGCGTCGTGCCAGGTCATGTCCTGCGCTTTTAGTTCTACTTCTGAGTCACACCTCCAGGTGTTTCTTGCCCAGTGGGTTCCAGGTCAGGGTCTGGGGTGTGGTGCTGGAAGGTGTCGTCACGATTAACTAAGTACGCCTTCGCCATGAATAGCTAAGTATGTGTTTGTCATGATTAACTAAGTATGTCTTCGCCATGAATTGCTGAGGATGTCTTTAGAGACGCCATGAATAGCTGAGTATGTGTTTAGAGACGCCATGAATAGCTGAGGATGTCTTTAGAGACGCCATGAATAGCTGAGTATGTGTTTAGAGACGCCATGAATAGCTGAGGATGTCTTTAGAGACGCCATGAATAGCTGAGGATGTCTTTAGAGACGCCATGAATAGCTGAGTATGTGTTTAGAGACGCCATGAATAGCTGAGTATGTGTTTAGAGACGCCATGAATAGCTGAGGATGTCTTTAGAGACGCCATGAATAGCTGAGGATGTCTTTAGAGACGCCATGAATAGCTGAGGATGTCTTTAGAGACGCCATGAATAGCTGAGGATGTCTTTAGAGACGCCATGATTTGCTAAAGGGACGGGAATGGGATGAATGTATACGTCCTATTGTTGAATACAAAATAATTTTTTTAAAATTGGTTTTTGTACACATAATAAAGTACATGAATTAACAAGTCATATATAATTATCATTATGTGGATGGAGAGAGATAATGAGAAAGAGAAAAAGAGAGAGGCATGTTTTAAGTAAATATTAAGTTCCATCTGTTCTATTGAGTATCAATTTTTTTTCTTTTCACCATTCTTATATGCTACATATTTGTGTGTTTCATGAAATAATTTCATTTGTGATATTGCAGCGGGCAAGTTTAAAGGTTTCTTAGTGCATCTTGCAGTATAGACATAATACAAAATAATGGCATCTTTAAAATACGTCCAACAAATATGAGATTTTCAGGATTTGATTTATTCATATAATAAATCTCGAGAATAAAATTACTATTTGGGTTTAAACATTACTTTTATTATGAATACACAATGTCTTGTACCGCGTTAAAAAGGTAGACTTGATGGGTATTTCACTGGCTTTACATGTTTACCTAATGACTACAATCCGGATATTTAGGAAACAACACAGACTCGTTTTTTAACTTTCATATTTGCTAGTTCCGCCTCGAACGCTCCTCCCGTCTTGTCATTCACCACTTGTAGGAGCTGTACAAAATCTGTTTTCACCAGAAAGCAAATCACCTTCTCCGGGGTTGCACAACTTCGACCACAATATATAGCAAATTCACGCATCTGTTTGCTGAAACTGTATCGGCGAATGTCTGCATAATACCACGTGTAAATGGGCTCGGGGTCGGTTGTGTCTCTGGCGGTGCGCACTCTTGGACGGAGAATTAAAGACAAGTTTCCTAACAAGAGTTTATAGCGACTGGTCAAACCGAGTTCTTTAACATCTGGTGTCTGTACAACTGTGACGTCAAATGAGTACTCTGGAAATACAAATACCACAGGAAAATGAATTACTCGTGAATCAATTTTAAAGAGGGACAATGAAACTGCATGTACATTGACACTGATACCCCCCTCACATACTATCCAATGGGGTGTTCCGGGGGTTGGAACACCTCCCCTTTCGTCAGAAAATTTTGCTAAAAAAGGTAACAATAACGCACTTTGAGGATGGAACCCTCCTTCAAAAACCAAAACGACACCCGATCTGCCATATTGGTTTACATCGAGGGTGAAAGACTTAGACGGAAGTGAGAAGCGGCGCAATTTTTCATTGGATGACCGAAACATTATAACCTATCGAATTCCCATTCTATTGGAAAAATCAAACGAAAACACAAGGAGTTGAACCTATCGTTCTATTTATTTTAGTTTGTTGATTCTCAGCCAATCAGAAAGCTCAGACGCATTCTATCATGTATATTAAAACAATTTATGCTTTGAGCAACTTGCCATACAAAGCAAACCTCTCTGTGACGTAAGTCTTAGTTCCTTTGAGAAGATATATAAATATTGCAATAGCAAAGAATCGTTATTGACAAAACAGTGTTAACTGTAAATATATCGCATTGATGTTGCTAGGGTAAATGACAAGGAAAACTTAACCGACTCATCAATTTTGGTATTCTTGCATTATAACACAACAACCACAGATTTTAAAGTGCACAGCAAGTTGTCATATTTTATTTAATATTTTAGCTATTGATTACCGGACACTGAGACAATTTTTCACATTTGGATATTATATATATAAAGTCAAACTTTAAGTTGAACTTGTTTACTTTGTTTAAAAATCTACTGACGAGCCCGCAGGGCGAAAGCGCTGTAGATAAAGGTTTGAGTATTGGATTTTATATTTTGACTTTATTCTACCCCGATACCAAATAAAAAGAATTTATTGAATATATCTATATATATATTTATGAACTGCAGTCCAATTTCCGATATGCTCACCACAAATGAGGATTGGCAATTAAAGAATATAATAGAAGGGAGGGATCCAAAGGTCAAGGCTTCTGTACTGTACTGTCTAATTCATAAACAAATATTGAACTTCAGACATTGTATAGTGGTACACTACACTCAACCAAGAATCTGATCCTTGTTGTCCTCTCGCCTTCCCAGAACAGGAGGAATCTAAGAAGCCGGTGCAGCAAGGGAATACTTAGAATTTTAGACACATTGAGTTCTTTTTCTGATTAAAAAAAGTGCTGTTGAAACTTCCCAAATAACCGATTTTGTTGATTCAGTGGCGGATCCAGAGAGGGATGGATCCGAGGGTTTGACCCCCCTTTCGTCAGAAAATTTTGCTTTAAAAAGGGGTTAAATAATGCATTTTGAAGGTGGAACTCCCCTCTGAAAACCATAATTAATGGTAGAATCCCCCATTAAAAAAATTCCTGGATCCGCCCCTGTAATGTTTACCATGGAAAGGGGATGCAGACCCATTATACAATCTCCCCCCCCCCCCCTTTGATCCTCCACTGATATATGTCTCGATAGTAGATACTGACCTTGAATGAGTCCTTCATACCTCGCTGCTTTTTCTTGGTTGGTTTGGCCAATTTGAGATACCAGCTGATATTCATGGGATCCAGATTGGATTGCATCCACAAATTCGTAACCTTGCTTCCTATTTTCAGCATTTCTAAAATTCTCATATTCCACACTACCGCTTCTTTCTGAACTGGTTTCTCTGGCATCGGGATCTTGGACAGAAGTCGAAGCATTTGAAAGAAATTCGTAGTTTGGTGCGCCATCTATTGAATAGATAGGATTTGTAGCCAAAGAGACGCGCGTTTTTTGTTTCTGGTCTACAGCTGGGTCCTCATATTCCGTGTATTGGGTATTTTCAGTGTCTGGCTGAGCCATCATCCACAAAATTTACTTCTCGTGGCCTTGGAACCGGTGATTGTGAAAGTAGTCCTATGTCATTATGCAGTGCAACCTCACCCTCACATATCTTCACGGTTTTTATCTTCTCTATGAATAAATTTCCATGGTTACCTCTATGAACCCTTTATAAAAAAAACCCAAACCAAAACAACACTCACCGCGATAAGAAAATTTTATGAAGAAAGGCCTCTTTCAGTTTTTTTTTACTAGGTTGAACCCTACATCCCTAGCCATTTTAATTTGTGTCTGAAATGATAGGGGAAGGAGGATCTGTGATGTTCGTACAGATACATCCGTTATGTTGCATAATACCGTCACCTACAGCGGAAGCTGGGTCAATAGCTGGACACTACATGACGTTACCCGTGAGCTTATAATCGGTGAGCTCGCAGTCCAAGCGCTCAGGTTTTCTTTCAATGAGATGCCGTATAACTTATTTAAGCAAGCGCAAATAATAATGATAAAAAAAAATTCTACACACACACACACATGCATACATCAATTTGTATGTGACACACAAGAAAAGAAAAACAACAAAAACAAACATTTATATTTTGTTGTTTTTGAAATCCTGCTGCAATTTTAACAACGTTAATTACGTTTTCACTTTATTGAGATAAACTCAAAGCCACGAATTTTGTTGAATCAAAGATTAAGTCAAGACGTAATTAAGCTTTCGTCTTGTGAAGCTATCATTAATAATACACATTTATTAAAGAACAACTATTCTTCAAAGTATTTTGAGAAGTCGCTTCTCTTGTAAACCAAATGGACTATAGAAAAACTGTAGCAATAGAACCACACTTCATCAGAAAGACGTACTTTGCTTCTCTTATCTCGATGGTAAACAACAACCGGATCACGCTCCTCTTTTTTCGTTCATTTGTGGTTACGGAAATAGTCGAGTAGCTACGATTGGGTACACAATTCGGTAGGGAACTAAAATGGTACAAATCAGTCACCATACCAAGCCCTTCGGTTTATCCCTAGATCTTGAACAACGGTCCAGTCCTTATACCGTATATTGGGAACTAATCACAACCGATTGAAATTAAATGTCGACTTGCAGATTTATAGTTATGAGTAGAATATAAATAGTTTAGAAAACTTAATGAACCGGAAAGTTGTTAAATTTGACATAAAGAAATCGGATTTACAAAAACTATAATAATAATACATATAATAATAACAAACAGCCTTTTATCAACCAAAGGTTATAATGTTCTGATTGCTACATTGTAGAAGCAAGTCAACAAAACAAGACATTGGTAGGGGTCTCATTGTCTAGCACCTGTTTGCCCGTTCATACTTCTATCTGAATGAAGTCACACTTTTAAAATGAAATGTACAGAAGCGACTCATGTGTTGCAATAATCACTGTAACACTGAGAACAATATTTCTCTTAAGGATGTACTCCACATCGTCATAATGGCGGATTTTTCTGGAGAAATCTAATAGCCTTATTAACGAGGTACTCAACATCGTCACGATGGCTGACTTCCCTTTAAGCATAGAATGAAAATAATACCAGCAATATTTGTCTATTTATTTCCAATATCATTTTATAGCCGAGTAGTTCAGTAGGTTAGCACGTCGACTTCTGAACAGCAGATCGCTGGTCCGACTCCAGCAGGGGTTACCCCCCCCCCCCCCCCCCCCCCCCCCGATATTTCTACTAACACTTTGATTTTGACATTTTTGACTAGATAAAGTAAATTTAAAAGTTTTCAATTTCAAAATATTGTTGTAAATATCCTTCTCTTTTCACCCATATCAAATTTCTCTGGTGTAGCATTCATCTTAAAGGAGAGAACAATGATAGGCATTGCGCCCCCTGGTGCACGTAGCATTCCTCCTTAGGGAGAGAACAGTGATAGGCATTGCGCCCCCTGGTGCACGTAGCATTCCTCCTTAAAGATGTTCGCACCTGACATTTGGAGTAATGTCAATTTTTTGGGAAGTGTATTTTTAATTTCTATCTTGAAGGAGAATTAGAAAACCGAAAAGAAAAACTGGGGTCACAATGTTTGTTATTGAGTTACAATGTTCTAAACATGATCTTTTTGCATTTAAAATCTTTTCAATTCAACTTGATTTGTCTGTAGTTGTCAACAAAATATAAGCAACAGAAATCAACCATTACATAAGATAGATACATAATCATGTCTTCTAACAATACAGATAAAAAAAAAAGAAGTTTAATACAAGTAAATAAATAATAACCTTTTTGCACTTGATATATGAAAAAATTCATGATATCAAATTTGAGAGTTAAAAAAAAAACATACTAGGAGTAATGTCAATTTCTAAAATTTCACATAATTTTCAAGGCCTTGTCTTAAAATATTTAGAATGGAACCAAAAAAAAAGTGGAGGTTGGAGACCAAAATTTTTAAATTATTTGCGAAAAATTGAATTTCTATGCAAAATTTCCATTAAATCATTAAATCAAATATATGAACCAAATTAATAAATTATAACATTTGATCTAGTTCCAAGTCTCAACTTCTTGTATCATAAATTATAAGACTGAAATACACGTATAGGATTATAAAATCATCATCATCATCATCGGCATTTTGATTAACGTGCAGAGTTAGGTGCATCTTCCACAGCAGTGGGCTCCCTTCCAGGTAACTTGCTTGCTGCACGCATGGCAGACCTAACATTTGGCTTCCAGGCATCTCTGTCCAATGGGTTGACATCACGAAGTCCCCACTCACGCTGGTCTTTTTCTAGCTGTGCTTTCCAGGTCATCTTAGGTCTCCCTGGTTGTTGTCCTCCCTCTTTTTTCACGTTGAAGACATTATTGATTGCCCCACTGAATCTAGCAACGTGCCCAAACCAGCGTAACCTCTTCTCCGGCAGGATAGCGTCAAGGTCATCGATCCAAAGTCGTGCCAGTAGCTCGCTTGATCTGACACTGGCCATGTCTTCTGGCTTCACCCTGCAAATCTGCAAAAATAGAAGATAGATCAAGGTAGATCTATACTCCTCACTAAATGGGCCCAATCATGAAAAAATTGCTTCCAAAAGACACATATATATTCTAGCAATACATAAACATAGAAAAATATATATGTTGACATGTTACTTTTTTTGCTATTGCCTTTCAGCATTAAGCACCCCATTGCATCTTAATGAAAATATACATGTTTTTCATTCTTTCATAAAATTTGTATTTCCCCCCAAAGAAATGGACTGTAATACACAACATAGATTGTATATACTTTATTAAACCATATTTAGTCAATTTTTGTAATAGATTGGAATAAACATTGTCATAATGTAGACTTTGTGAACCCAAAC
This sequence comes from Ostrea edulis, assembly GCF_947568905.1. Classification (NCBI taxonomy): domain Eukaryota; kingdom Metazoa; phylum Mollusca; class Bivalvia; order Ostreida; family Ostreidae; genus Ostrea; species Ostrea edulis. The sequence goes on along the minus strand of NC_079172.1, from coordinate 38,327,891 downwards.
ATGTGAAAAAATATCATTGAAAATACCATGTCGATGTCAATATTGGCCATTTTTTTCAATTTTTTATGGACTAAACTTTGAATAAATTGTATTAATTTTGTAGATTATCATCTTTAAAAAAGGATTTGCTTTAAAAAAAATCATATGTTGACGCATTACTTTAGAAGCTATAAGTTCTACCATACATACACCCCTAAGAAAAAATTTCATTGAAAAATTATGCACTGCCAAATCTTTAAAAAAACATTTGAAGTTTGAGTATTTTTATAACCCTGGATTTAATCTAAACTAAAACAAACTATAAAAATTAAAAGATATATGTAGTTTGCCATTCTTCTTGGTATTTTACAGTCTTCCTATATATATTTTCTAAAGAAGGATATTCACAATGTACATGCATAACGAAATCTTGATGTTCATATTATTATGATCAATACATGTCTGTGATATAAATGTTTACAAAATATTATATCCTAATACAAAATTCTTGATAAGTATCTACTAGTCATGAAAATTCTTTCCATGCACATAGATTTTATGCACGTATACCTCTAAATGATAAGTAGGTGCAGTCTCGGGGATGTCACGTAACTCAGCGGGAGAAGGACGTTTTTCGAAACCTGCCCTGTCTTCTGACGATTTTGACGACTTTCTTTTGGTTTGTTAAGGCCAAAAGTTAAATTTTGTGTTTTGCAGCTATATACTCTGTGCATTGGAAAGGTATATGTGAACTTTTCGTTGATTTAGGACACTAAATAGATTTGAATACCTGTGAACTGTTACACCAGAACGATTGCTCTTCCTCCTATATGGTGAGTTATATTCAGTGTGTCATTGTTTACTTTTTCTGTCATTTAAACTGTTCCAACGATTGAAAACAAAAATCGGAAAGCAATGGCAGGAATGACAAAACCTGTATATTTAAAAAAAAAAGAAATGGTGAGTTGCAAGCAAACAAATCCGAAAGGGTTACAGACTTTGAACTTATGAGCAATATTGAAAAGATCGTCGGACCGAACGTAAGTTGTATCCAACTTGACAGAGATCTGTGGAGAATTTATCTTAAAGACGCAGACAGTAGAAATACTCTGCTTATTCAAGGTTTTGAGATTCACCACAAGTCGGTAAATGTATACGACTTCAATCCGTATTCCTCAGGTTCGACCTCGCCATCTGACAATGTGCTCAAAGTCATCATTTCTGGGTCCCTCTTTCAGTGGATGACAAAGAGATCACGCAAATGCTGATAAAACTCGGTGTTAAACCCAAAAGTGTAATGAAATATGAACATATAAGAAATCCTCTCACCAAAAAAATGACTGGGGTACTAAACGGCAACTGATTCATTTACATCGAACCACTCAAAGAAGGTACTTTCCTACCCAAAAAGAGCTATTGTGCTGGTCTGTCATGCAAAATTTACCATCGAGGTCAACCCCAAAAAGACACAAAATTATGCACAAATTGCTGTAGTAAAGATCATTTCAGCTCGGAATGTCCGTCAGAACAGAAATGCAAGATCTGCCTGTCGGAAGGTCATGAGCCTGGGCAACAATCTTGTCCGGGTTACATTGATAAACAAAGTGGAGTAATACCCTTCTTTGGTAAAGAAGACCCACTGTCCAATTTCTATCCATGCGACATAAATGTCTTTAATGAAAATTTCAAATCATCCGAGCGCGCATTCCAGTGTGTTAAAGCCCTACGCTCGAGTGACGTTCTTGCCGCAGAAAAAAATCAGGGAAGCGCCCACCGCACGGGATGCCAAATTCATTGGTAACAAAATAGTACCATCTGATAGTTGGTTAAAAACCAGAGAACAAGCCATGGAAGAAATCCTATACAAAAAAGCTGCCCAAGTTGAACATTTTGCAAAGGCGCTTGACAACGCTCCAAAAAACTCGATCTTTGCCGAAACAACTTATGACAATTTTTGGGGCACAGGGCTTGACAAAGTGCAAACCGAGCATACTAGTCCAAGCGAGTGGCCGGGACAAAATATTATGGGATCAATCCTACAACGGATCTCTTCACACACCAAAAAAAAAAATAAATAAAAAAAAAAAAAACAACAAAAAAAAAAACAAACAAAAAAACAAAAAAACACAAAAAAACCCCAACAAAACAAAAACCCGGAAAAACTGGGAAAGCAGGCTCCAACAAAGCGGCTTCGAACAAACGCACTCAATCAAACTCCAAATGAGAACAGCAGTTTCGATTACCCTTCTATAGGAATTTTCATTTACAAAAGTAACGCTTAATATTCATTTGCATCATTTCCTATGAATGTTGATTCTATAAAATGTATATTCCTCAATGCGAGGGGCCTTAATAATCATGATAAAAGGGTAAAAATTTATAACTGGGTAAGAGAAAACAATATTGATATTGTTTTCTTGCAAGAAACCCATTATTGTGAACAAAATGTCTTCAAATTTGATTCAAGATGGCAAGGCAAATCCTTGCGTTGTTTTTCAGATTCAGCTCATAGTAGGGGCGTGTCAATTTTGATTAAGAAAACATTAATGTACATAGATCAATTGACGGCAGAAAAATTCTTACATAAAACATAATGATAATACTTACTGTCTGGTAAATGTATATGCCCCAAACAATGAAAATGCTCGAACAGACTTCTTTAAAAGACTTAAAACCTGGATTATCAAAAATACTCTTGATAGGGACAATATCATTTTAGTGGGAGATTTTAACTGCGGTCTTTCTTCAGACGACAGACAAAAAATTTAAAGATAAAAGTTCAAAGTTTTTAATTGATATTTTAAAAGAAATAGATCTTAAAGATCTATGGAAAGAACAAAATAATGGAAAAAATGGATATACGTGGTGTGACGGGAATGGTAATGCTAAAAGCAGGATAGACTATATATTTATTTCAAAAAATTTTAATCTGGAAACCCAACAAATTTTCTAAAGAAAGGTGCCGAATTCAAATGGCAATAGGTCAACTGATCATTTAGCAATACGTTTTGACTTCTCGCTGAATATTTAAAACTCTCGAGGTCCGGGTTACTAGAAGTTAGACACATCCCTGTTACTGAACACAGATTATAATAAAGGATTTAAAGATTTACTCGCTAGTAATGAAAACGAGTTAAATGCTATTCGTAATGATCAAATGAAATGAGGAAAAATTTAAAATATTGATAAAAAAATTATTGTATATCCTTCGCAAAGCACAATAGCAATTCACGACGTAATAAAACACACAAACTAGAACAGGAACTAGAAGAAATAGAAAATACAGACTCGCGTCTCATTGATATGAATAGAAAAAGAAAACTAGAATTTGAAATAGAAAATTACTATGAAGAAAAAACAAAAGGATCATTCATTCGATCAAAAGCGAAATGGTTAGAATCAGGGGGAAAAATACAGCATATTTTCTCAGACTAGAGAAAAAGCATCAAATTTCAAACGCGATCAATTGTCTACAACAAAATGATAAAACTTACACAAACAATGACAATATATTGAAAAACATTACACACTTTTACAAAAATCTATATGAAAGTAACAACACGGAATCCAATGAAAACAAACAATTTCTAAACGAAATAAAGACCCCAATTTTAAGCGAAGACGAGAAAAAAATGTGCGACTCATTCCCGTCTTTAGAGGAATGCTCGGAAGTTGTTAAAATAATGAAAAACAATAAATCACCAGGATCCGAAGGTATTCCTGTAGAGTTTTATAAGATTTTCTGGAACGATATCAAACTTTTTTTCTTCTTTCTATAATGCATTAAAAATGGCCCATGAGACGGGCATGATGTCTTTTACTCAAAGAATGTCCATTCTATCGCTTATACACAAAAAGGGAGATAAGTCAAATATAAAAAAAATACCGACCAATTAGCTTGACTAATACAGATTACAAGATTATCGCCTTTGTTTTAGGAAAACGATTACAAAACTTATTAAGTAACTTAATCAGTCACGATCAAACCGCTTATATAAAGGGGAGATATATCGGAACAAAAGCAAGAACAATCTTAGACATTTTTGAGTATTGTGAAACCAATAATCAAGAAGGAATACTGATATTCTTAGATTTTCAAAAAGCTTTCGATTCAGTAGAATGGAATTTCATATTTGACGTACTAAAAAAGTTTAACTTTGGAAATGAATTTATCAAATGGATAAAACTTCTATATAAGAATCCTTTATTTCGAATAAAAAATAATGATTGGATTTCGGAATCCTGCGAGATCCAAAGAGGAATTCGAAAGGGGTGTCCAATATCAGCTCTTCTATTCCTATTGTTGTTGAAATTCTATCTTTAAAAATAAAATCTCGTGATGATATAAAAGGATTTAAAAAAACCCACATGGAAAATGAAATAAATATCTTGCAACACGCGGATGACGCAACGTTACCTGTAGCTGATTCAGAGTCTTTAAAAAAGTGTATTGAGGTAATAAGTACTTTCTGCACTAAATCTGTTATGAAACTAAATATTGAAAAAACTATTGGAATTTTGCTTGGACCATTGAAACATCGATATCAATATTTAGAAAATATTGAAATGACCAATAAAGAAGTAAAGTGTTTAGGAATATATTTAGGACACGATCCTGCTAAATTAAACTTAAAGCTGACATGAATTAATAAATACGTACACCTTTCTCATCTTATCCGCCACATTTCTCTCAGGTAGCCTAATTTACTCTACCCGTATATATCCCAAATGTGATTGTCACACCTGAGTGATTTTTCTCGGTGGACTCGACCAGTGCACATCTCTGATGGTAATATATAGGGAATGCGAAACAAATAAAATCACATTTTAAAACATTATGCTTTGCTCAAATTTACAAAATATTTATTTATTGTATACCAATGCAACATTCTGAAAGTTTAGATAATTTAGAAGAAAAAAAATGCCAAAAAAAAAAAAAAAAAAACAGAAAAAGAAAAAAAGAAGCTTTTCTTGCATACTTGCAAGTGCATGCAAGTATTTACAGTTTCTTATGAAATACATGCGGAGAAATCATTCGCCAGTTACATTCTGATAGAATGGAATAAGCAAAGAGCATAAAATATATTATTTATATCATTTCTTGCAAAATACAGGTCCATGTCATATGCATAATATGTAATGCACATGGCATATTCGCCCCCCCCCGCCCCCCCCCCCCCCCCCCCAAAGAAAACCCGTATCAAATACGGACGTCTATTCAACAGGTACCGGAGATGTGCACTTACCGAAAATATTAGATTCTCTTTATTCTGATAAATCCACGAAACAAAATGATAAACTCCATTTGAATCCCGTTAAAACTTTACTTAAGAAATAAGTGTCATTTAAAAATATTTATCGGGATATAAATACGGGTTGGTCATGTGATTAAATTCCATAAAGCCCGAAGGGCTTTATGGAAAATTTGATCATGTACCAACCCGTATTTATATCCCGATAAATATTTTAAAATGATACCTTATTACTTATATTTACATTTTTGGTCGGTAACATTGCTGAATCGTGTTAACAACACTTTTCCATACGTTTCAAATTGTTGACGTCCACAACAAAGCGTCATCGATATTCAAAATGACGACAACACAAAACAAAGTTCCATGAAATGAAGAACTGTTTTAATTATTAAGACGCTAGAAAGCAAGTATACTCAACATATACTTATACATTAACTCGGGAGTATATAATGGAAACCTCTTCCATATGTCTAATTTTAGGGGGTGGGGGGATTATGATTTAAACGGGGGTGCGCAATGTTACACTTACAGTTGTGATGCGCTTTCACTTTTGAAAAGTGAAGACGTTGAAGACCGACTTTGAAAGATATTCTGTGGATATTACAAAGTTAACAGAAGACTGAGGTGGAGGAACATGAAGAACAGGGCGACAGTCGTCAGGTGTAGGCAAATCATTCATAGACAGGACAGAGGACGCAGCTCAGATGAATCTCCGGAAAAAACTGAACATCGCAGAGAATGTGGAACTGCACGAAGGTAAGGGACGGATTGGATTTGGATATGTAATTGTTGACAAATATGAGCTCACTGAACGCTTCTTTTGACTCGATAACTTTTTGTAATAGGTTTTTAACGCCGCCTCGCTTCGATGTCCCGACATAAACTTGGAAACCGACATCAATCACCTATGGCTGCTGTGGCACGGTGGCAGTGTGGTGTGTAGGTCTTAATGCACTTTGACGACTTATCAGCCATACATCTTGTGAATGGCCTTTTTGCTAAAGCCTAATGTCATCGTCTAGCAGTAGGTACAATTCCACATCACCGATGACCAGGGTGAAGTTGTAGCAGACGAAATTTTAGACGTACAATAGGCTACTAGTAGTAAAATATTGTTTACAGAAAAGCTTTTATCAAGTATGGATGAAAGTCCACTGCTTGGAATACAAATAAAACCATAAATACATTTTGTGATGTTGATTTCATTTATTGATAGATTTCTGCAATAAGTGAGAGCGATTGCTAGACGTGTATTGCCTTAGTAAAAGTAGTACCTGTTACCTACTTTTAGCAAATGTTAATACGCACAGCCGTGACCTTTGTTGACCCCGTAGTGGATTTATGCATGGATAAATACGTATTGCTCGTAATAGTGTTATGTACACAGGCACTTGTTTCTGTAAATGACTTATGACCTCTGTATACTAATAACAACACAAGGTACCTAGCTTCAAATGACACAGAATGGCACCCCCTGAGAATGTCGGCCTTTTGATCTTCCAGGGAATATGCGATGCAAATGTATTTACTACCGTTGTATTGTACAATCATTCAACCTAAAAACCATGTATGACATGACTGCATTCGTTGCCTCTTATCGCCGAAAACTGCAACAAAACATGGATTTTCCGTTTTATACCACGAAGTGCTATGTACTGATACCGCACAAAATGAAAATTGTATATTCGTTGTGTTGAAAAATAAAGTCTCATTGTTTTATTATCACAATAAATTGATACGATGTTTATTACCAAAAGATCTTGAACATATTGCTTTGTTAACAAAATAAAAAATTTGAATTGAAGACGCTGTACGCTATTTTTAGTTACTCAAAAAAACCAAAGCTGTTCGTACGTTTCGGGATTTTACATGTCATCAGAAGATAGAAGCTAAGACTTCCCGAGTGGAGATGACTTACTGTAAATACAACTTCGTTAACAAGTATGAGAAATATTTCTGCCAATTGCATGTTTCATGCAGATCTATGGAAAGTCAGAGAAAATACAGATAAAAGATTATTTGGAAGTATGCAAAATAGAGCAAGGAAAGTTTTTTAGTGATGTGTTATTGACTTTGTGGTATGTATTGATGTGACAAGTACCTGAACTGTTAATCCGAGATTCCTCTGACTCTTAACCCCGCTTTTATTTTGTGACTTCTGCGGGGGAGAGTCAGAGCGGACTCCATATTGAAAAGTGGGAGTTGGTGTCGCTGAATTCCCACTTTTCAATATGGAGTCCGCTCTGACTCTCCCCCGCACATGTCAAATATAAAAGCGGGGGTAAGAGTCAGAGGAATCTCGGATTACTGAACTGTTAGATTGAAGTTTTATGAAACCCACCATAAGTACCAAGAACGCTGCAGGCACATATCAATGTTTTTCGGAGGCGTCTGGCCAACCCTTTTAATTGACAATGAACATTAACTGTTATCTTCATGCATGCAAATGAAGATATATTGCGAGAATGGCCCCTCCACTATTTTTGATAGTACTATGTAGTAGTGAATGAGAAGATACCAATGCATGTAAGCTTGAAAGTTTTGAATTGAAGCCCTGGAGCAAAGAATGACCCCTCCCAGCCTGAGGGGAAAAAATTGAGACAGCAATGACGAACACTATAACACCCCCCCCCCCCCCCCCCCCCATGCACACACTAATTAAGGTTCTGAAGGTCTTTATCATGACTATTATATTTTTATCATTGTCTGTCAGGAAATTTAAACAAGCCATGTGCAACTTCCAACTTCTCCGGCGAACTCCCTCCCCGCATTCCTAATATTACGGATCTGTGCCGATATGGAAAAATTCACAGGTATCTGAAGTATGGACCCCCCTAGCTGCAATAATGTAGCCCTCTCTGATTTTTTTTATATTTTTTTTATAGGAGAGGGCTACAACTCCTTAGGATCTCCGTAATGGTGCAAATGCGGGAGTGATTCACTCCCGCAACATTTGCGCTCATTCTAAACATTTCCTGACTTTCTTTACGTAAATAAAATGATATTCTATGTTTCTTAGTCAATATATAAATTTACAACCTGCAACTTAAGATTTGTGAGGCTCTATTCTACCGTTTTCAACAATTTCGATAAATTCCAATTTCTCCATTCATATTTGTGCGCCATGTTTGATGTACTGAAGTTTCAACTTCCGATTGTCAAGTCATTTGCATATGCCATATAAGGTAGTATTTACATCGATGGAAAAGTATGGAGGCGAAAGCTATTTCGTCGGTATTGAAAAGGTTTGAATTTAATATCAAGTTAAAAACCGAACAGCAGAGTGTAAATTCTTTCTGCAACAATATGATTTTCCTTTCTTTGTCGAAGTGGCTCGAGTAATTACATTTTCGCGCTGATTGTCAATGCTTAGGTTTTTCATTAGATCCACCTACGAGATCTCGCGATAACAAGCATGGCGGAGCAGACGAAGAATTTTGCATGCTGTACATTGTATTTAATGAAAAACACCTTTATTAGACATGCCCGAGCACAAAGTTGGTACTCCTTTTGGTGTAAACAACATTTGGGACTAATACACAGAGTTTATTATCGGTTATTCATAAAATTATTTTGCACCATTACGGAGATCCTATGGAATTGTAGCCCTATCCCGAAAACGTCAGAATTTAAAAAAAATTGGATAGGGCTACATTATTGCAGCTAGGACCCCCCCCCCTTCTGATTTTTTGGGGGCGGCGATTATTTCTCTGAAATGTGTGGATTCCCCGTCTATTCCACCCTAATTTCAATTTATGTAATCGTAAACATGCTTGTTTGTAAGCCTTATACTTACCTTATACTGTTTATGATAAGTATATTCTATTATACCAGTCCATGTGAAAAGCGTGAAACGACTACATCAATCGAAATTGGGTTGAGAGAGACAAGGAATCCAAACATTTTGGAGGAATTGTCACCGCAAAAAAAAAAAATCAGAAGGGGGGGGGGTATATATAGTTATCAGGTGTCTGTGGGAAAAAATATGGGATGGAGTCCCCTTTATTTTTTGTAGCATTTCCCCCCTAATGTTAGTAACTATATTATATGAAATAAGATCAATTGTGATTAATGGTCACTATTAAAATCATCCTTTTGCCTGTTATTTTTAATTCATCTATGATGCTCTATCTTTCTATAAATAACTTTAAAGAATTCCAAACGTAATTTTAGAAGAGCGTGCTAGCCAGTCAAAATCGCCCACGTATTCTGCGCGGTATCAGTACATAGCACTTCGAGGTATAAAATGGAAAATCCATTTTTTGTTGCAGTTTTCGGTGATAAGAGGCAATGAATGCAGTCATGTCATACATGGTTTTTAGGTTGAATGATTGTACAATACAACGGTAGTAAATACATTTGCATCGCATATTCCCTGGAAGATCAAAAGGCCGACATTCTCAGGGGGTGCCATTCTGTGTCATTTGAAGCTAGGTACCTTGTGTTGTTATTAGTATACAAAGGTCATAAGTCATTTACAGAAACAAGTTCCTGTGGTTATGTAGGAGAAAACAGTTGCAAATGTAAATATAACATGTTGTCATTCCATAATAAAGACTGCAACACACTTCACCCGTGTCAAACAGGGTGTCTTCAATCAGGGAAGATGTCAAGAGTCGAAATTTTTTCCTGTATTGAATGCTTGTCTGGTCGAGACTTTGCAGTTTATAGAAATCGGGAATCTAATGATATACACTGAGCATCTGGTTGGATATATTGCGTGCTCAATTCAAAATTTATCGATGATCATATACAAACTTGGATATACAAATAAGGGAATAATGATCGAAAATATACATCTGTTTGAAAATGCGGGTATTACATTTGCAATCCATAATAAACAGTTGATTACACAAAGACACATATAAAAGGAAATGTATAAACGAAAATATAGTTTTGTTGTCTCTTTGGGAACCACATAATTATTTACGGTCTCAAAGAGAGAGAGAGAGAGAGAGAGAGAGAGAGAGAGAGAGAGAGAGAGAGAGAGAGTGTCCTACTTCGATACAATATATCATTTCACAGAAGAAAAGAAAATTGATCACTGGTATAATGATAAGCTTGCAAGCATTAAAAATTTCGAGCTATTTAAAAATTTGTGATTGACAATATATTGAAAACTTACAGGAGTTGATGCTTATAATTGAATTCATTACAAATCCAAAAAAAAAAAAATAAAAAAAAAAAAAATTAGTTTAAACTGTGCATCTGGAAAATACTGACTTTGTATGTTAGAATAACGGAAAAAGTAAATTGTCAAAAAAGTGGGGAGAGCAGACCAGCCCAGCCTCCCTGCCCACCCCAACCCCTGTATACGTGCCTGAAACAACATATCAATTCGTGTTGAAAGAAAGGTACATACATGTTTCTGGATATCATTAAATTCCAAAGGAGCTCGAATTTATGTGTTCCCCTATTAATTATTTTGTATGCAAGATTCGTTCCCGAATTTAGAATCATACTTTCAGTCAGAGCAGAAATGAATTCATTTTGAAGTACATCTAGTTTGAATGCAGATGTGGGGTTCCTTCTTTTAATTTCATCAGACTCATTAGGACCCCTTCCCCCAAACTATGCAGCTTTGTTTTTATTGATATCTAAATCGGCATATGAATCCGGATACAAATAATATATTTGTTTTTTCGTGATCATATAGATATCGATACTAGAAAATGTTTATACCCTTGTCTTTTGCATATCCTACTTATCCATTACAGTAGATTGACACTGTATCATATCAAATAAAACCTCAACACGAATTTTACTGATTTATGAATACTAACATCTTATCGAATACATTTGAATTTGAAATTTCGACGTACAGCGGTATGTCTATTTTCAGAATATATCCATTGCGCTAGATCTACGAAATGAAAATAACCATTATGACATGTTACATAAACGTTAAAACACACATATGCTATAGTCCTGCAATGCATGCATGCTATTTTTCTGAATACATGTATTTATGTATTCGTGAATGAAGTTCCTACGCTTGAAACTATCTTGGCCTTTATACATTTTGTTTTGTGATTTTGGTTTACCATTCCTTACACTGTGTAAATGAAGGAAAACTTGGTAAAGGATGCCATTCTACACCATACAATTAGTATGCATGCATGTGTTGAAAAACAAAATGTCCATGTAATAACCAGACATGTATCGTCATTTTTCATGGGGAGGGGGGGGGGGTACAACAGGGATAAAAATGTAATAACGCAAAATGGCATAGATATATAAGATATGTTGAGCGCCAAATTAGCATAAAATGAAGTAATTGAAATTAGCATTATTTAAAAATATGTTTAATTTCAAATTATTGCGTCAAGTAAATCTGTATTATCAATTAATGAGAGCAATATTGAGTTACTGTTCTCTTACATTGAATTAACGATATCATTTGTCTTAATAAGAGGGCGATTATTACTAGATCATCGTTTGAATCCCCCCCTCTCTCTTTCTCTCTCTCATATCCCATACACTCATACAGTGTTGTATATATATGCAAATTATCTATGCACAAACAATTTATGTACCTAAATGATTTCCTGATTTATAAATCTGCAATACTCTGACCAGTAAATCATACAGTATAAGGATTCATGCACAATACAGGGTAAATATTATACTCTGATACTTCCCCTGATTGAAGATAGCTGATCGACACGGGCTAAGTGTGTCACAGTCTGTACGATGGACAATATACATTTATTGCATGATAGTGAGGGAGATATGAAGATTTATTCACCCAAGAAAAATCATATTCCCCGAGGGCAACGCCCGAGAGGAATATGATATTTCTTGGGTGAATAAATCTTCATATCTCCCTCACTATCATGCAATAAATTGTTTATTATACCGAAACAAAACAAGACTACAAAAGTGCATGTGAAATTGGAGTTCGCTCATCTATACATTGCATGTAGCTGCGATCGTCCTAACGGTAACACCGCACCGTCAACGTATTACGGTAAAGGATACAAACAACGAAATACAGTGATATGATAACCAGTGTTTGTATTTCCATTCTCCTTAAATATTAATTTATTTGCTTGTTTTTGTATCAACCAAAACCATGCGATTCAACTGTGTATCAGAGACCCGCATATTTTCAACCTTACGAACTCGTTCAACCAGACACTCGGCTGTCTCCGTAAATCTCCGACGAGCAGAGAGTCTGGTAAAGACACGCGATAATAAATGTTACCGCTCGGGAGCGCTAATTTAGTTTCCGTTGGATTCTCTCTGACATAAACAGTCATTTCCGAAATTTGATGCTAATTAGTTGATCCTTCAATAGTGATACTAATGGGAAAATCATTGCTACATGTACAAAAAAAAAAAAAAAAAATAAAAAAAATACGCTCTTTGTCAGCTGGAAATTGTACTTTCACTTTTGCCTCCTAATGTAATTTTTACCATTTCCCGTCGGTAGAACAGCAAATTAATCCTTTTCTTTACAAAAGTTTTTATAAACACTCTAGTTGTAAATCCTTAAGCTTAAACAGCAAATTCAATCTATTACAAATTTCTTCGGTAGTCGTTATTTTGAAGGTGTGTTGAATCAACCAATCAAATTAAATACCGAAATTTTGGTAAGCCTCGTTCTGACGTTACAAACGTTTTCGCGTATCTTTACCTGGGCTGCGTTCAAGATCGTAGAGGCTAGCCTAGCTGCTAGGCTTAATATCTAGGTCTATTGAACGCACTGTATGAATTAACGCTTGTTATCCCTACGTAGAGCTAGCCTAACACATCGTTCAAGATCGTAGCGCTACCGAGCCCTATGTAGCCGCTACGATCTTGAACGCAGCCCAGACTCTCTGCTCTTCGGATATTTACGGAAAAAGCAGAGCGTCTGGTTGCACGAGACTAACTATGAAAGTAGAATGACTTATTGTGACGTCACAATACACTTCGTCTACCTTGACGTTAAATTTACGGGAAATGCACGAGGCTTCCCAAGGGGTAAATATGATAGGAAGATATGATGTTTGAGAGGGATATATTATAGGATTAAACGTTCTTTTTGAAGAATTTATCGATGTGTAAACTCCGGACATTTTGCTCACAAACTGAATAAAAGTGCGAAGCACTTTTATGTTAAGTTTGTGAGTAAAATGTCCGGAGTTTACACATCGATAAATTCTTCAAAAAGAACGTTTGATTCTTATAATTCCAATTCATTCACTTTACTAACAATTTCAAAAATTTGAATAGTTTCCCCGCACTATGTTATTTGTTTTCAGGTGTGTATGAATACATCGCGTTTTCGGATTTATTGATGTGTAAACTTTTGTTCAGCTTTATTTTCGTCCAATAAAAACAATTGTAATAAATAACATTGGAATTATGAAGTTTTATCATTCCTGACACGTGACTGTCTAGACCAATCAGATTATGCGTTGCATAGAATTCTCATACTGAGGTATAATAATGGTATTTACTGTTGGAATGCAAATGGAGTTTATCGTTTTGTTTCATGGAGTATGCAAATAAAGGGAGTTTTACTACTACTTAGAGTATTTTCGACAAGTGTACACGTACATATGCGGTCCTTTACCGATATTACGAGTAGACCCAGATAAATAGTCGTCCGCATTCGATGCGTTTTCATGGCGAGCATACATGTCATTTTATAAGTACAGTAGTATTTATGTATTTGCCTTTTACTTGAAGTAATTGTGAATAGTATAGATTGTATACCCTTTGCTTATTCCATTTTATCAATAGATTATAGATGAAATATTTCTCAGCGTTTTTGTATAGTTTTGACATATTTACTGCAAATGTACGCACATTCACGTAAAGAAAAGGCATTCTATATATATATTTATCCAAAGCTTTTAAAATGATTTACTATTGTACGATATGTTTATTATAATTTTGAGCACTACGTGGTGTTCCAAAACGTGATTTCATTTCTTCTTGATGTCCTATAAATTAGTATCGGAGATGTGCGTGTTACCTGTCGAAGCTATCCGCACAGGTAAATCGAAGACACTGATGTGAAATGAAGCGTAGTAAAACACGTCCCCTTATATACCATGCGAACCCTGATACATATAACAATAGAATATCCAACTAATATGGCGGATTAGCAGAGAAATATGGCGGACATATAGAATTATACTAAATTTATTAATTCATGTCAGCTTTAATCAAACCTTCAGTAAACTCAGTAATCTGAGCACGGACCTACTGACCGCTAAGGTCCGACACGTTACAGATTTAGAACTTTTTCAGTAATCAATCCTTCCACCACAAAATATAGTTTCTGGAAAACCCTTCAAAATTTGAATTGACACAATTTTTTTTCAACTGGATAGGGTTCAGTAATAGATGTGTAATATGTTTGCATCAATGGGATCATTATTGAACCAGTCTTAGTTTTAGCATCCTGTGCATTTGTGCTCAAAAGCTCAGAAGCTAACTTCCTTAAGGAGAGAACAATAATAGGCATTGCGCCTGCTCTTGGTGTAGCATTCATCCTTAAGGAGAGAACAATAATAGGCATTCGCCTGTCTGGTGTAGTATTCCTCCTTAAGGAGAGAACAATAACTGGCATTGTGCCTGCTGTTCAATCCATAGGCACTCGACGTTTTAGATTTCTATAATAAACAATTGGTCTTATAAACAAACTATTTGTACATAGTGCCTGTGATTCTCTCCTGATTGTTTAATTTTTTTTAGCATGAATAAAATATTTCTTACAAAGAATACAAATTCAACGCTTTGTGCTAGCTGATGCCCACTTCATTCATATTACAAAGGAGGCTGGAAACTGAAGCTATTCAGGACACGTTCATTTGGGGGTGAAGTGATAAAACTTTAGTTGCACATACACATATATTGCATGATTCAATGTCAACATTCATAATGCAGATTTATAATTTGATACAAACAAGTATTTTGCATTAATCATGTACATTTGTATCATTCACACTAAACCGGCATTGTAAAGCTTGTGCATATAATTATATAGAAACTTATGATACGAACATTGTAAAGCTTGTAGTTATAATCATATAGCAACTTCAGAACCTTAAATTTACGCGCAAGGTTATTGCGTCTCAACCCTTAGAAACACTAGTCATTTGCGTGCTGTGTGGTCATGCTATCACTGACGTTTTCTCCTGTCCGTTACTCTAAAACCAGTCTACTCTATGGTGGAATTCTATATCAAACTTATTCGGTGTACACCTGGACGCTGAACTTTGCGCCCTGCCAGAATACGATATACACGTATTCTTATTCTTTTCGGGCGCCCCACGCTGACAGTCATATCACATTCGGAAATCATCGATTTCAGGAAACTAAACGCTAAGGACATAGTCACCTCTTGTGCACTCTACAATAGGCTATGTAAACATCAAAACATGTGAAAGGAATGCCCTAGTCTGACTCCTTATGTAGGACTCCAAAGTGCAACGGCACTCCAAAGTTCGCTGGTCATGCCAAAATCCGATGGTCTGCGCCAAACCTTGATGGTGTGACACGCCAAAGTGCGATGGTCCACACTCATGCGCCAAATTGCAATGGTATGACACTAGCTCCAAAGTGCGATGGTGTGAGACGAATGTGCCCAATCTGATTAAAATCAGATCCTGAGATCCGCTCACTTAGATCGCTACACTAGGATCTGACGTAACCCCATATAGGGTCACGTCCGCATGACCTTTCGTTAAGCCAATCAAATTGACCCTGTCGATTTATACCAACGATAAATGGAACACTTCTAGTATACCGGTCCCCAAAATATGGCGCTAAAATGTGTGCCGCCGAAGGCGGTTTAGTATATATATACGATCACGTTAGCGATCAATAAAATCGCTAAAACGGAAAAAAAATCACAAAAATAACTCCAAATTCGAATTCCTTGTTAAAAATGAAGTTTAAAAAACTGCTTTTTAAATCAGTTTTTAAAATCCGAAATGAAAAATAATGCAAGAAGACGTACATTTTTTGTTCCAAAAAAATTGGAACCCGTTGTTGAGCAAAAGGGCCACGTGTGCTTTGTATACGTAATTCTCATGAATATTTGTATGATACGACGTCACTGGTGTTGATGTAAACAAACTGAACAGCTGATTTGCGATGAAAATGCCTCTAAAAACTGAATTTTTTTTTTCATTTGTGCTGATGCAAGAGAGCTGATTCACTAGGATTATCAGTTTTGATAAATTTGGACGGCAAAATCTGTGGCAACGGGAAATTTGGATTAAAGGATTCGTCATATTCAAGCGACGGATTTATATGGAGATGTTCTAACCAAAATTTCCATCAGGACTGGTAGCTGGTTTGAAAAGCACAAATTAACGCTGGAAAAAGTTCTGTTAATAACATATTTCTGAGTATACAAAGCTAGTAAAAGTTTCGTGAGACACGAACTTGAAATTGCAAGTCAAACTGTTGTTGATTGGTATAATTATTCCAGAGAAGTGCATGCATATTTAAGAGAAGAATTCAGACAAAATAGGAGGAGTGGGATTTTTTTTTTGAAATTGACGAAATTTGGTAAAAGAAAATTTCACAAGGGACGGTGTCTGGGTTTTTGGTGGCACTGAAAGGGAGACGAAAAGGTGCTTTTTTACAACAGTGGTAGATCGAACACGAGAAACTCTGCTTGAAATAATAAAAACTAAGATACAGCCCGGTACTATACAACTATAATTATAAACTTTGTAGATCCCGATACAGGGACACACACCAATACTAAAGAATCTACTTAGCGTGCATTAAAAAAAGTCTTTACCAGTCAGCAGCACAGTTAAATCTCTGTACGATACTTATTTTAGTCAGTACTCCATCCGAAAAAAAAAAAAAAAATCTTACAGACTCATTAAATCTGTATATGACCCTCTCGATACTCGTACCCAACCTTACTTCGGAACCCTTGATTGCCAAACAACGACTAGTTCTTCAACCCCTCGATCTGATTAATGCAAACAACAGCTTATAGATGATTTTATGTTGTAAGGTAAGACAATTTTAACTACATTTGACTTGTCGGGGGCTACCGCCCCCAAGCCCCCGCTTAGTATATTCAAACGCCGTCGGGCTTTTATTTTTATCGCACGATTTTCATTGCTCAGCATCCGAGGCGAAAATGCAAATGGCGGCGTGTTTACATTCCGCTTAGCAACGGCAAGGGAAATAACTGTTCATGCACAGTCACGTGCTTCTGGGGACCGGTATACTAGAAAATTCCCATGAACCTTTGCGTCATTATTTACGTTAGAGATACAAAAAAAAAAAAAAAAAAAAAAAAAAAAAAAAAAAAAAAGGCTTCGCGTTTGACAGACGACTGCACACCTGTCAAAACATGTGATTTAAACAACGTCTGTTTTCTCTGCGGGTTTTCTTTCATTCAAACGCTAAAAAATCCCAACGGAGTTCACAATTCAAGGAAAATGGCTGCGATTGTTTGATTTGAAAGAAAACATATCGCAGCTAGATACGACGTCACAATGCACCGTTTACGTCGACTGGCGTTATATTCCTCGCGTTATTTAAGTAAACCATCTTGAAAGCTATTCAATTCGTACCCGTCCCAATTCATACATAAATCTGAATTCACAATTAATTTAATTTGGGTATATTTCATATCGTACGTTTTGTTGTTTGAATGAACGGAATAGATTAGGCATTATTGCGAAAGTTTTGAAATTCGTTATGCGAGAATATACAAATTTACAGTGTGGAATAAACTTCGTGGGGGAGAGGTTACAGCAATTTGTTTACGAATTGTCAGGAACCGCCTAAATAGCCATCATTGTCTGTATGGCGCAATCTGACTGGCTGATAGTTCTCATGAATATTCCAAGCGAAAGGTCATGCGGACATGACCCCCTATGGAGTTACGTCAGATCCTAGTGTAGCGATTGTGAGCGGATCTCAGGATCTGGTTTTAATCAGATTGTGAATGTGCCATAGTGCGATGGAGTGACACGCCAGAGTCCGTTGGTTTGTAACCGACACAGTGTTTTGGTACAGACTGTATCAACCGTGTTTTTTTTCACCAAAATATCCGTGCAATATCCATGCACAAAAAAGAAAGAAAAGAAACTGACGTTGCATTTCAACAGTATTATTTTGAAAGCCATCAAGAATGACATCACAATGAGGAGACGTCACAAACATTACTGAACTCTGCACCATCGGACTTTAGCCAATCGTAACTACTCGGCTATTTCCGTAACCGCAAATGAACCTCGTATGTGGATCGACGCCATCAGAGTTGGTTGCTACGTATACATAAACGTAACTATGACGTCACAGTCGTACGTTGCACTTTCAACGTGAGCTTTCAAATGCATCTAAGATATTATACACATCTAAGGTATTGTATCACTATCAATTTCCACTTATACGTTTATGTATTAGAGTGAATAAGACTTTAATGATACCAAATCTGAATCTGTGGTGAAAATATAAATAACATATTCAGGGATTCGGTTCTGGCCTTTTAACTCTCATCCACGGGCGCGCTTCCGGCGAAGAAATGCATCGATTTGATGCAATTCTTGCGCCGATCCACGTCCGAGTCTTCTTACCGGTTACGGAAAAAGACGAGCGCGTGATCCGATTGGGACTTTAGCGTGACTATCGCACTTTGACGTCCGTAACGTTAACAAACCATTGCACTTTGGCGCAGATCATCGCACTTTGGCATGACCATTGTACTTTGGAGCGACCATTGCACTTTAGAGTCTTACATAAATATTATTACTACAATAACTTAATCCGAAGAGTCGGATCACGTCGAGTTGACAGGCACGGATCATCAGATCACACGAGACGCGAAGCGTCGAGTTTGATGAAAGATGAAGATAACGAACAGTGATCAATCTCATAACTCCCCTACGCAATACAAAATAAATAGTTGGGCAAATACGGACCCCTGGACACACCAGAGGTAGGATCAGGTACCTTGGAGGAGTAAGCATCCCCTGTCGACCGGTCACACCCGCCGTGAGCCCTATATCCTGATCAGGTAAACGGAGTTATCCGTAGTCAAAATCAGTGTGCCAAGAGTGGTCTAACAATCGGTATGAAACACGCAAGACAGCATTTGACCCAATGATAGGTTGTATTGACGAACTAGATCGTTATAATGACCATAGAATTTGCGAAATGCTGACTTCAATCGAGACTGTTGAAACCCCTGTACCATCAACTTGTTTGTCAAAAGCTTGCCTCGATTTAAAAACAGACTATACGCAGAACAAGCTCTTGCGTATCGAATCAGTTGAGAGATATAAACACCATATGCAGGTGATAATGGAATATTGCTACATAGATATGGGATGTTGACGATGGAGAAGCTGAAATCAACCTGTTTGTCATACAGTTGAGTTGTCAGTTTGCTGTTAATGTCTACTTTCAATAAAATATCTAAGTAAGAAGCAGAAGTGGACGACTCTGTGGTGTCTTTTATTTCGAGCTCACAGGGAATATCGAATCGACATATGAATGAAAGTTATTATTGTTAATAGACAAAACGTCGTCGATATGTCTAAATGTCGAATTGAAGGCCACAGCAAGATATTTTTTCTTCTCACGTAGAAATTTTTGAATAGATTCTGCTTCATGTGAATGTAGAAACAGGTCAGCTAATAAAGGATCACAATTCGTGCCCATGGGAATTCCAACAGATTGTTGGAAGACCTGATCACCAAAGACCACGAAGATATTGTCAATGAGGAACTCTAACATATTCTTTATTTCAACTTCTACTGTGCGTGGAATCAGAGTGATGTTTAAGAAAGCAAGTTTTTGGATGACTGATCACTAGATATGAATATTTCCTTTTTCCATTTTTGTTGAAGAAGCAACTGTCTATGATGTCAAAAAGTCTAGTCTATAATCTATTGTGAGGAATGGTCGTATATAGTGTTGAAAAGTCATAGGTTTTGCTGTTATTAATTTGGGAAAAGTTTTGCCATTTCAAGTTTACTAAAAGTTCTTTAGAATTTATCAGAATCCACATTTGATTTACACCACTTCTGACATATGTTGTCACACAGTAAGTTTGAAGTTTCACCTTCACAGCTATTAATATGTTCGTGAGGAACAAAGATACGGGCTTGGTAGAGCACTTACTGGATCCAGCAATGTATCTTTGTTTGTTAGGGTTTTTATGTAGTTTAGGATTCCAGTATAGGTACGGTAACTCATATCATTCGACCCATTGACTGGGATATTAAATGTGTCTAAAACTGAAGCATGGTTTTGAAGAACTTCATTTTTTTCAAGGGCAGTTGGAGTATAAGTACGATTACCAAAAGTGGAATTAATGCCAAGTTCATTTAAAATATAGTTGTAATAATGATCCTTACAAACAAAGACAATCTTGTTACAAGCTTTGTCAGCTGGAACGAAAACATATTCCTCATGTAACCTATCTAATTATTTTATCATTTCTGGTTTACTAAACACAGAAGGATAGATGGTACGTACTTTTGTTTTAATATGTCTAATGCGGGAATTTAATATTCCTCTTATACATACATTTAATCCATTCTGACAATGTGTCAAGTTCTTCTTTTTCATATTTATTTAGTCCATCGTCTGACATAATCTTCCACAGAATTCATAATAGAGATGAAGTTCTGTCGCCAATTAAAGGACCGAGGTTCCCTGTATTTAGGACCTTTTAGAATAAGTGATTCGAGGACCCCATTTTCAACTATATCAACATCACCAGTAATGATATGTCCAGCTGGACTATAGTTGAAAGAAAATGAAAAACAAGAGGCCCAAGGGCCACATCGCTCACCTGGGTCACCTTGGCTCATATATAAAGATTTTCCCTAGATATTTTTATGACAAACTTTGATCCCCCTTGAGACCCCATCCTACCCCTGGGGGCCATGACTTTAACAAAATGAAATCTGACATATGTCAGAAAGCTTTCATGTAAATCTCAGCTTTTTTGGCTCAGTGGTTCTTGAGAAGAAGATTTTAAAAGATTTTTCCTATATATTTGCATGTAAAACTTTGATCCCCTATTGTGGCCCCATCCAACCCCCGGGGGGCCATGATTTGAGCAAACTTGAATCTGCACTATGTTAGGAAGCCTTCATGTAAATCTCAGCTTTTCTGGCCCAGTGGTTCTTGAGAAGATTTTTAAAGATTTTTCCTATATATTTGTATGTAAAACTTTGATCTCCTATTGTGGCCCAATCGTACCCTCAGGGGTCATGATTTGAACAAATTTGAATCTCCATTATGTCAGAAAGCTTTCATGAAAATCTCAGCTTTTCTGGCTTAGTGGTTCTTGAGAAGAAGAGTTTTAAAGATTGTTCCTATATATCAGTATGTAAAACTTTGATCCCCTTTTGTGGCCCCATCCAACCCCCCCCCCCCGGGGGGGGGCACGATTTGAACAAACTTGAATTTGCACTATGTCAGGAAACTTTCATGTAAATTTCAGCTTTTCTGGCCCAGTGGTTCTTGAGATTTTTAAAAGACCCCATCCTATTTTTGCATTTTTGTGATTATCTCCCCTTTGAAAGAGACATGCCCCTTCATTTGAAGAAACTTGAAAGCCCTTCACCCAAGGTTGCTTTGTGGTAAGTTTGGTCACAATTGGCCCAGCGGTTCTTGAGAAGAAGTCGAAAATGTGAAAAGTTTACGACGACGCCGTCGACGACAGACAACGGACAAATTTTGATCAGAAAAACTCACTTGAGCCTTTGGCTCAGGTGAGCTAACAAGAACACGTTGGTGGATTACGTATAAGATGGTCTATATCTAGGCACTGCAAAGTTCGTTTATAATTAAAAAGTTTGGATGCAGTCGTAGAAGTATAGCTGTAGGAAACACAGGATGGAGACTTGAACTTGAAATAAGTTGGAATACACGACTGAACCCTTTTATGACGAAGAATGTTGCTTATGTTGACGGCATATATTCCTTTGTTTGTAAATTCGAGCTTAAGGAACCGGCGGCATGATTTGGAAGGAATATCATCCATGACCCGTGGCGGTTTAAAGAGCCTGTGATGGGCAACATCTATAATCATAGAGTTCAGTCTATATTCAGATGTTGAAAAATCCAAGTATAGACTAGCTGTAGCTTCTTCAAATAACGTATGTAAAACTCTCAATGGAATAGAGTAAAGTTTTGTACGAATATTATGTGGACCTAATTGTCTGTTCACGTTTGGGTCCGTTAATCAAACGTAACATCATTCAAATGAAACCGCCACCTATTTGCACCTTTTACAGACCATACACTAGTCAGTTCTGACAAAATATGAAACGGTCATTCTGAAGTGCGACTCCAGTCATCGACGCTCATAATTAATTCAAAATAATCATTTTCCCCATTTTTTTCCTCCCGAATTCTAAAACTACACTTAGATTATCTAGTTCAAATCAAACCGCCACCTATTTGCACCTTTTACAGACCATACACTAGTCAGTTCTGACAAAATATGAAACGGTAATTCTGAAGTACGACTCTAGTCCCCCCCCCCCCCCCCCCTGAAACTCAAACAACTAAACTACCCATGTTCAGTATAGAAAATTTTGACAATGATCCTGCTGGTGTACATTTTTACACTGGTTTAGAGGATATTAACAAGTTTTATTTTGTTTTACACACTTTGGGTCCTTTTGGCATTTTGCCTAATTTACATGCATAACCAGGTTGTAAAGTTGGATGTTCCAAATCAATTTTTTCTTTCGCTGATGAAATTAAGAAGAAATACTACAAATTTTGCGCTTTCGCGCATGTTTGGCATATCGGAGACAGTAATTCAAAATACCATAATTATGTGGTTTAATTTCTTATCACATCAATGGCAATAAGTAAATATCTAGCCCATACAAGAACTAGTTCGCTATTTTACCCCGTCTGGATTTAACAGGCCGTACCCTAAAAACTAGAGTTATAATCGACGGGACAGAATGTCCTATCAAAAAACCAACAAATTCGAAAGCACAAGTTAACTTTTTCTTCTTATAAAAATTGTAATACGTCCAAAGTTCTTGTTGGTGCAACACCTGGTGGACTAGTTTCTTTTGTGTCAAGTGCATATGGAGGTAGTGCAAGCGACAGACATATTACTGAACGCAGCTCTTTGCTCCACAATTGTGATCCATATGATAGTATTATGGCTGATAAGGGATTTAATGTCCAAGACATTTTCGCACCAAGAAATATAACCATAGATGTCCCTACTGTTTAAAAAAGAAAACTCGCCTCTTTGCACTCCTGCACTACGCCTTACTGTATATATGTTATTTATGAAATTGTATACAATAAGATATAAGTCCTACGTAACAAAGTGCGTTGATGCCCTTTAAATGTAATTGTATCATATTTTAATTGATTAATGCTAACATTTATATTATGGTGTGTGTTTTGCGATATAGTGAAACAAATGGTTTACTTCATGATATGATTATGGAACGCTTGAATTATGGTATTGATCGCTGTAGACATGCTCTTGGAAATATTTTGTAAACCAATTGCAATAGGATATGTTCTTATTTTCTTCAATAACATTTCTACTTTGGCTATTTTTTAAAAAAGATATGCCAATTTTATACATATATTTCGACCATAAGACTGAAAACAAATGATTTGTGGATTTTTGTGTTTGATAGAAAGTTCGGTGAGGCAGTATGCTGGTAATTAGGGAGTACATGTTTCGAATCTTAAGAAGATTTCGACTCTCTGAATGTATGTTATTTGAGGCATCTTTTCGAAATATTTCTGTGGCCCTTAAAAGGGCTGGTTTTCTTCTCGAGGTTTACTCTGTCAGAAGAGCTCTCCTTATCTGTGCGCTATATTTCCATAGGTTTCCCTGGGAAATATGAACACCATCAGCCGCAAAGTCCTGGGGATATTTCAGCCGAAGTAAGATAAATCTTTTTCCGAGCTTTGCTCGCAGAATTGTGTTGATCCTGCTCCTCTTCCTCCTGAAGATATCGCTTGTCAGACCAGGGCTCTTCTTGAAATTACCATCCTTGTCTAGAATCTGTCCCACGAGAACAGTCCAACTCCGCTGTCTTCTAGGACCAGCACCAGTTGTAGGACATTTTCAGCCACCTTCCTAGGTTTTCCTTCAACGCTGATGTCGTTTCCACTGAGATGAACGAAAACTCGATCACGGGAAAACTGAAGCAGGTTTTGCAGGCAGGTTTGATTTGGCTCCTTTGCTGTCATGCCACCAACTCCAAAATATTCGGGTCTGCTTCGGTAGATCTTCCGAGACGCGAGACAAAAGACGATCCAAAGACGGCACCTTTCATGATGATATTAAACATTGTACATACTCGTGAAGCCAGTCCTATCATATTATTGGCTGATTGCAAAGAGTGAGATTCACTCAGATTACTGCTCACGTAGTTCCTTGTCATGAATTTGCTATCAGAAAATTGTAATTTTATGATAAAAAAAATGATTCAAATAAATGTTCCTAATTAGAACCAGGATCATGAAAATATTTCAACTTTTAAAGTCATAATTAATATATACATTATGCTGAAATTATATACCTTTCAAACCATTTACAACATTACAAATTACAAAAAGTCACGGCCAATAGGACCAATTAGAATTTTATGATAGTAGAACAAAATATCACAGGACAAAAAGTCACAGTTTATAAGAAAATAAAAAACTATTGATTTTTTATATATATTTGAAAACATTGCTGTTCTTTTTGTTAAGTTTAAGAAAATATATATGCAAAATTGATATTTTCTGAGATTTTGATAATAATTATAAAATTGTTATTCCTGTTATCATATTTATTGTAAAATATTATTTTGATTTTTAAAAAGAGAGATTTCTTATTTAGATAAAATAAAAATAAGCTGGATGATCATTTGGTTTAGTATACTACATATTACATGTAATGATTGTCAAAACAAAATCTGATGGCAGAATTATGGTTAGCTTCCTTTCACTCCAGATTATTGTCAAAACAAGAAGTAAGTGAACTATCATATAATAATTGCTATATAAACAAGTTAATGATGAAATATATCCATACATTTCTATTATTAAGCTGTTAAAATGTGTAGTAATAGTGAATGTATATGTATAACTTCTCTTTGTAAAATAAAATTTTCGATAGAGAAGGTATACATGTCTATAGAGTACATATATCATAACCCTTGACTTCACATTTAACAGTTTATTTGCGTGTTTTAACTTATATCACTTACGTGATGACGTCACGGTAGGTAAACTGTCCTTGCGATTAACTTTGTTATTAATCCATAGGGCCGGCTGCGCCCCCTCTAAATCCGCCACTGCTGCGAAACAAGTACAGCTGTAATAAGACAGACAGAAGTACGATAAACGTACCAACTTGAATACATTTGATCAGGATTGTTTTGTTACATGTAGCAATATTACATACATTGTACACAATGCTTCCCACATCATACATTAAACAAGAGAGAGTTTTTTTTAAAAAAGAGAGAGAGAGAGAGAGAGAGAGAGAGAGAGAGAGAGAGAGAGAGAGAGAGAGAAAGAGAGAGAAGTCGACCTCTTCACTAAGGTCATTCAATATTGTGAATGTTCAGTGTAGTGTGGTGTGTAATTCCGCTCCTGCGGTGTAAACAAAAGAAAACCGGTGAGAGGATTTAGAACATGCTTATTCACCCATCAATATATAGGACATTCCTACAAATTGTGCAACAGCCCAAGTATATCGTAGTTTCTCAATAGTCTTGTCTGTATTTACAAAACTATGTAAATTCATCGGTCACTCTGACGCAGCGGAAAAATACTAGATATTTTTAACACAACATCCGCGTCGTGTGAAAATAAACAGGCGCGTGTTGTCAACATTGCATCATCTTTAGCACAGTGCAGATCGTGAAAGACCAAGCTCAAGTAAGTCTTTCTTTTATATGTAAACCTATTTCTTTTTTAGATTTTTGTCTTTGTAGATAAAACTACAACGCTAATTACAAACTATATATTTAACGATAAAAGAAACGTTCAAGAAACGATAATATATATTGTGTACTGAAACCGCCTTAAGTATGTGAAGGTATAGATCGGGTTTTTTAATGAACAGGCATCGCACTACTCTCTTTGATATATACAAAAGTTTTCCTATAGTCTCTAGTACGTAACCTGAGCAGACTGCCACGTTATGAAAGTTTATGATATACTGTAAATTTTCTTCTTGCCTGATAGATGAAATTTAAGAGGAATTTCAGGGGAGTGAAATGGGATGGGAGACGACTGATTTGAAAACATCTCGTGGACTTTTATATGTGGCCCTAGTAACAAAATATCTCTTATGAAAGGGAATGGCTGAGAAAGAAGAAAGGAATATAGACTATATTGATCACTCTAGCAAACAAATGTTACCAAATAATCGATCGAATATGTTGTCTGTGATCCTGATTCATAAAAATAACGATAATCAATTAAATTCAGATCTGAAATGGATAGAAACGCACTGTGAATATGTACATGTATACAATATGTTTTGATGTGAGACAAACACTCCGACATGGATTTAGAAAATCAATATACATTACTGATATGTGCGGTGAGATCTTGATATCAATGTATAATTCACTTTTGCATAAGTCGTACAAGATAAAATGATGATATATAACAATAAAAAAAAAAAAAAAAATTAAGAGAGACAGGCCAATTTGATATGCTAAGATTTTGAAATTCGGCCTTACATGATTTTAAAATCTTAAAATCGTTAGAAATTACAGCGAAATAATGTGAAAAGGATGGAAATATAAGACTAGTTGGTCTGGCATTCCTTTCTCTCCAATAAGATAAATGTCACCACGTGATTTTCACCGTAAATTACTGCAAGTCATGTATTTTTTCCACATAGATCATTGTATTTTTTCACGAGCTTCTATATAGCTCGAAATGACCATCCCAGAAGATAAAGCCTTAAAAGCTGTTAGAAAACTTATTTTAATTTCTGAGACTTGATAAGTGTCTTGAAAAAGGGAAATTTCCAGCACAATGCGACATTAAGTACAAATGAATTAACAAACTTCAGTATTCATAAAGATAAAGTTTATGGCATTCGAACGATTTCCCCCTATTCTAATATGTACTCATCACTCATTCATATGCATTGGGGGTTCAATAAAACGATACATCTGTGTTTTATAGACAACTACACTGTACATAATTACTTACAGTGCTGTTACCTTTTTTTTACTACACCCCCCCCCCCAAACCCCCAACAACCTTCACTTGCTATTTTATCTGTCCTTTTTATGTATAGAATTATCCCTAAGCGTTGTTTTAAATTGTTTTGTATGTTATTAGGGTAATTATATCATTACATTAGGCGCTATATATCAATAATAATATTTATGCATTTTAATTTTGACACTAAAAATATTTTATTCACTTGTATGTACACATCGATTTTATATTATCTTTTCTTTCACATTTGTAAAGCGCTTTAGAGAACTAATGTTGATAGGGCGCTATATAAATCTTTTAATTACAATTAAAATCTTATCGACAGAATACTTGAAAAGGATCTATATCATAAGCTTAGATCGATAACCATGCATACATTTTCATACTTTGGAAACAATAACATACCTCGATCTTTGTTTAAACTCGATACAATTAGCTTCTATCATCAAGTGTAACCTTATTTTTTGCTCAACCTTAGAAACACATTAAACAGTAGATTTTAAAGAGACACTACAGCTCATTTTGCGCAAAAATCATGAAATGACAATTTTCCTAGCGCTTTCTCAATTTTTGTTGCATTGTTGAAATTATGAACTTTGCGAAAATAACACTTATCTAAAGTTTAAAATTATCGTTTTAACGTAAAAATTAATACTTTTTGATGGCCTATACAAAAAATATCGAGTCTCCTCCTTTCAGTCTTCAGACGCATGCGCATAGACAGTAAACAGTGCAGCATGTCGTCCAGTGAGAGAAAGTGTAGTTGATAGATCTAGAATTTTGACAGATTCTGTGAGAAAAGAGGTAAAAATAGAATGAGATAAAACTCATACGTGAAATAAAATTTACCATGGTATCAGTTTGACCGTTGGAAAACAAAGAGTTCGGAGAAACCCATGTAACTCAGTGGCGGATCTAGGATTTCCGAAGGGGGTGTGGAAGTCAAAGATTAGCCACAGTAATCGGCCATTTTGGTGCAAAATTTGGATTTTCATTCAAAATCTGTGGCGTAAAAAGGGAGGGGAGATCCTGCCCCCCCCCCCTAAATCTGCCATTGAGATTAGCTGTGAAGACACTACTTTTAAAAGTAAGTGCTATTTTTATCTGAACACGACACGTGTTAGTTGTAAAAACATCGGTCAATGGGAACATGGAAGGGTTTCTGTTGAAATAATGATTGATATAATTACTTATTTTAAGGAGCAGGGAATACTCTTATACTTGAAAGGTGAGTGTGGACCTCCTTGAAGGGGAATTTAAATAATTTCCTACACAACACCTTTGCTGTCATTCAAAACCACGTGATGTAAATAAGCATTCAAAAGTCCGAGTCAGAATGAAGAAACCTTTGAATTCCGAACGATCTTCAAAGCGCAGTTGAGAGTAAATTGATGCATCCCAATTGTTCAAAATTGTCAGTATCGATATGAATTTTATCATTTTATCAATACATGTTTTAAAAAACACTTTATTAAAATGTGGAAAATGAGCTGTAGTGTCTCTTTAATCATTAGATTTGGAGAAGATCGTGAATTAGTTTCTTTAATGCATGTACTTCGTTTGGGTATTGCTCAAACCCACTCGCTGTGCAAAAACCTTAAAAATATCAGACATGCAATTTTGTGTTTATTACGAAAACATTTACTTGTAATTTTATACCCGCGAATTAAATTTTTCTACTAAATTAAGCAAGACATATTTCTGTCTTCTTTAGGTTTGACAAGAACAGGAGTACTGATAATTGTAACCTCTCTCCAGATTTAAATAGGCAAAGGCACGCGGAATGAACCGTCCAACCGGTAAAAATGATCTAAAATACAGATATGCGCAACGAGAAAAAACTTCCATTCCTATCGGAAAATTTCACAAACTACTGACAGAACTATCCATGAGTTGTCCACTCTCTTTTGGTCACGTGGGGCTTGTTTTCTAAGGACTAGTGTTTTATGCTCAAATCGCTTGTGATAATGTAACTCTGTAAACTCTGAAAAGAAAAGAGTCAAAATTATTAGAGTTGTATGAATTTGTTTTTTGTGTATAAACAATTTGTATATGCACAAATTGCTTCTTTACCTATATGTAAAACTTATACGGTACCAATTTTGATGCACCAGATGCGCATTTCGACAAATAATGTCTCTTCAGTGATGCTCAACCGAAATGTTTGAAATCCGAAATAACAATGAAGTTTTAGAGCTATTATAGCCAAAAACAGCGTGCCAAAAAAAAGTGGAGTCAAATTCGTCTAAGGATAGGAGCTATGCATGAGGGAGATAATCCTTAATTTTGAAATGAATTTCTAAATTTTATAACAGCAATTCAATATACATCCGTATTTTCAAGCTAGTAACGAAGTACTTAGCTACTGGGCTGTATATGTAGATTTGTAGACCATTAAACGTACTTTAGCTTGTGAGTTGCTTAAACTGAACAGATGTGTTCTATGAAAATCACTTGATCAAGGGACTTTTCTTAAGCCTGAACAGCGCATTACTTATCAACACTTATGAAGATGATGTTCCGATGATGAAAAGGTGCAACATGTTACCTCCCCATTGACTCTTACACGTAGCATTGACTAGACGTTAACTGTCAGTTAAACTGAACTCATCTTCGTGCAACTGGGCCCAGATCTCCAAACATTTCCATTTTTATAAAATACAGTATTTAACATATGCATAATGGAAGTATGAACTTTATAATTCAAAATTTGATTTTGTACTTATACAGATACATTTCGAATTTTATACTTGGAAATCTGAAGTCATGGAGAGCGAAAGGAAAAATCGTGGCTACTGTCTAGTGAGAAAGTTTCGAAAATCCCTCAGACGCCATCTTTTATTCATTCTAACCTTATCAGCAGTCATCGTTGGATTTTCCCTGGGATTCGTTGTACGCGAAGTAGAACCTTCTTCAGACACAATACAATGGCTGGGTAGGTTTGTATGTGTTTGTTATTTTTGACTCTGTCGGTACCAGCGATCGCGATAACCTACAAGCTATGGCGACTTTGGTTCATACCCTTGTTAGTAGGGTAAATAATCCTGTGCATGATAATCCAACCAATTATATCCATCGTTTAAAAACTAACACATGCGCAGTACTCTTGCAAGACAGATTTGTTGATACCACACTAACCCTTGTGAAAGACAGGGTTACTTGGATAGAGTTAAAATGTAACCGTCATATAAGAGTTGAAACCCTCTCCGATTGCAATTTGGGTAGCTCGAGTTCGTGCTCGGGGTATGAACCGAAACCGCCCCTAGTGGTTAGGGACCACGCCTCGCAACCGGGAGACCTGGTTTCGATCCAGGTGAAACCTAAGAATTTAACAAAGCACTGTTCTTTTGCTAAGCGTCCACCTTTAGAAGTAAAGTTACGGGGCTAATGTTTTAGTCGTGATATATTATATAATTCTACATATGTTTTTTCTGCAACCGTATTACTTCGGCCCTTCTTCGCTCGGACGGAAATGGCCGACCACGGTATTGTTATTTGCCAAAGAAATTACCCCACTTTTCATTTCAAATATGAAATTCTAAAACGACATTTCTGAATTTCTATTTCTCTTATTTACTAGACTTGTTTTAGCATTTATTCAAGTTAATTTTCATACTTACAGGTATGCCTGGAGAGTTATTTATGCGGTTGCTGAAAATGATGATAATACCTCTTTTGGTTTGCAGTGTGATACACAGTAAGTTACTGGGGTGTTATGTTGTGGAAAAATGCATAGAGATTTATGTTGCATCCGAAACGAAAACTGTACATGTATTGTACCGTGAGCCTATATCTCGATCAGGTAAACGGGGTTATCCGTAGTCAAAATTAGTGTTCCAAGAACGGTCTAACAATCGGTATGAAACACCTCAGACAGCAGTTGACCCAATGATAGGTTGTATTGGCAAACTAGATCGTTATAACGACCATAGAATTTGCGAAATGCTGACTTTAAACGAGACTGTTGAAATCATTGTACCATCAACTTGTTTGTCAGTAGCATGCCTGGATTAAAAAGTTGACCAAAACAAGCTCTTGCGTATCAAATCAGTTGAGAGATATAAACACCATATGCAGGTTATAATGGAATATTGCTACATGAATGTGGGAAGCTCGGGTGAGCTAAAATAAGAAAATCAGCAAATAAATAGAGATAATCTCTACATACGTTCACTGAAAATTCTGTGATCCATATGGGCTCCGCCATTTTGTTTTGTTCATTAGTTGCTTCTACAGTTATTCTTGTTTTAATTTTGAATGTCAAAAATACAAGACTGACGTGCAATTTGTAATTCAAACACCCTGTTTCTTAAATATGAATGGTATAATTATCATTGTTACAGTTTTTAGCCAATCATCAAATAGAAAAACAGTAATAAGACTAAATATATGAACGAGTTTATGAACTTCTTTAAATGAAAATATACGATATATTCACACTTACCTTTTTACTACTTTAAATTTGTTGGCTAATTTTGTTAAGTTTTAACTGTCTTTTGAATTGGAAACGGGATGTATGGTTGTTGTTTATAATTTGTTTGATTTGGAAAGAGGAAAAAGTCCCGATGCTAAATGTGACGTCTTAATGCACGGTTTAAATCGGCTGACGTTATATTCCCGCGTTAAATGAATAGGCGGATCATGTATTTGTCCTCGTATACCGCCTTTTATATTTAGATTTTACTGTGCGTTTAGCACAAGGGGAATTTCATAAATAATATATATTTCTAAATGAATCACAATTTACCCTACTTAACGGATTATGATGATCACTCGGGACACACCAATGGCCATTTCATGTTTCGCTCTATTTCAGGCACGGCTTCTCTTGATCCAAAGTCTAATGGTAAAATCAGCGCTATAGCCTTCACGTACATATTTCTCACAAACATACTGGGCTGTGTTATAGCTGTAGCACTGTTTTACGTCATCAAACCAGGTAACTTTGAAAATACACGTCATCATAACTTGTGCAAAACATCAGAAAGAAAATTTACACGAGAGTAAGTTTATGAACGAATGATAAAAATGGTGATACTTCTTTTTCTATTCAGGTAGTGAAAGTCCCCTCATTAAAGGAAAACCAGATGTCTATGAAGCAAATCCTCAGGATGTATTTGCAGATTTACTTAGGTAAGGTTTGCCGTGTTTAGAAACTGCCATGTTGAATAAGTTACGGTGACTTTGGTGGGTGAACCGGAAATGTTAGACTTATTGTAAGTGTTCTGTTATAATCAGTGACTGTTACCACGAAAACACCTTCTACAGATCCCATTAGAAAGTCAGTTTTACGTCTCTGATGCTTGTAGACTTGAGGAAGAAACAAATTATAACTATTCTTATACACATTGAGTTTTCCCTATATAACTGTTAAACCAATTCTCACACTCGTGGTCTATTGACCGGTGAACAGTTCTCACTGCCGTAGTCTGTACTATTTCCATTGGCTACATAAGTCACGTGATTCTCGATCTGCTACTTTGTTCACGTAATGGCTAGGTTGATTGATTTCACTTACGATGAAATACAAAATTTATGAAACGCAGAGCAGAGACACGAAAAATGTGATTAATGAAATCTATTAATTCGGATATTGGGTACATGTATGTTTTCGTTTAAACTAATTGGTACGTTAATAAACATACGCTTCTCATAAGTTCGAAGTAAACAAACCATGCGCATCAAGTAAAACAACTTATAATATGAAGGTGTATAACACAACAGTAATAAACCGTGTCCTCGGACAACAGCTGTTTTGTTTGACTCTCGAACGGATCTGATTCCCTCAGTCTACGGCTTCGGGCAACAGATCCATTTTCGGTTCAAACAAAACAGCTGTTGTCCGAGGATACAGTCAATGACTGTATGCTATTAAAAAACTGAATATTTGAATTGAAAATGATATGCTCTTGTTGTTTCTGGAAGTTTCTTGTTTCTACTGATTAATGGAGTGGTGTTGTCTGCTTCTTTTTTCTGTCGTCTGTGTAAAGTTGTACATGCAGTTGTTTTTATCATTCAATCTTCATTTGTAAACACAGCCAAAAATTCATTTCATAACTCGATTGCCTCATGGCCATATTCCTACTACTAATATCAGCATCCTTGACGTCATATTCAGACTCATGCCTAGATAATCTACATACACTCGTACGTCATTTGAACGTTTTCTGGTTCAGGAGAGCTAGGCAGGGTTACGTATCAATCCCTTTGTGGAAAGGGAAGTAAACGAAATATATAGGACAGAGTAATCTAGGCACAGCTTCACTTTTACGAAAAATCTTTGTTCATTTTCAGAAACATCATACCTGATAATATTGTTGAGGCCTCTTTTCGCCAATCGCAGACAAAATATTCGTATGAATCATTAGAGCACCAGCTATCAGAAAATTCAACTTTCTTGAATGCGTCAACCAATCAAAATCAATCAACAATCCAAGTGGTTCGAAAGCTTGTAAAATCAGTTGGCAAGACAGATGGTGCTAATATTCTAGGTAAGCTTTAGTTTTAAGAATATAGAAATTTTGACGGAGTCATTAAGAGTTGGAATAATATTTCATAGAAAATTTCCTTACAGTGATTAAATTTGTAACTGTATTCAGGTAGTTAGCATTCATTTAATGTGCAAATGAAAGATTACTTATGAACGTCATGTAGTTTTCATTATGTAAGATATTTCACATTTTGCAAAAATATTAAAAAGTTTGCATTTTTCTAAAGAATAAGAATGTAAAGAAAACACCGAAGGAAATGTTTATGGTAAAAATGCAGTGCTTGAAATAAAAGTTCAATTTTGATTTCAATGATTGGATTGAAAAAGAGGTGGTCAATATTCTTATTCACGAGACGTGTCCCGACTCATTACAACTTGTATGTTTCATTTTCTCACTTGTTTACAATACTTATAGCAGCATGTATTTTCCTCTGATTTACAGAAGTCGTCACCTTAAGGACTTGTATTTTCTCTGATTTATAGAAGTTTTCACCTTAAGGACTTGTATTTTCTCTGATTTATAAAACTTTTAGCAGTCCTGTGTTCCTCTGATTTTTAGGATTAACTAGAACCTGTATGCCTGTCTGATTTTTAGGATTAATTAGAACCTGTATGCCTGTCTGATTTTTAGGATTAGTTAGAACCTGTATGTCTGTCTGAATTTTAGGACTTATAGCAGCCTGTATGTTCCTCGGGACGGCTGCGGGTAAGCTTGGAAAGAAAGCTAAAACGTTTCTTGACTTCTTCGCTGTGAGCACGGAAGTCGTTTTACAAGTTCTTCGCTGGTTTCTCTGGTAAGATAGTATGCGTTTAGAAGTTTTTGTCAATTTCGGAATATATTCATGAAAAAATATGTTTATTAACGAAATGCTTACTTCATTATATTCATATACATGATTAAAAAGCCATTTAGAAATAGATAACGCATCGACATCAATTTTAGATTAATTAAAGTTAAGTTATCAAAATTATATGCATTGTATCACAAAGTTTATAACGATTATTGATCTTTTTTCTTTGATCTTTTTAATAGGATGACCCCACTTGGTATCGCCAGTCTTATTGCAGCCTCAATAGCAGGTACCCGTGACGTCAGCGGTACATTTGCTAGCCTAGGTCTCTTTGTCGTCACGGTTACTATAGGGATCGTCCTCCACCAGGCGCTATTTCTACCTCTCATCTTATTTTTAACCACCAGAAGGAATCCATTTACATACTTTATTAGTATAGGTCGGGCGTGGTTGATATCATTTGCTGCTACTAGCACGTAAGTGGATTTAAGTAGCGCAGAAGAAAACTCTCATATCTTTTTTCAATAAATATATGCAGAAAAATTGCTCTAAATGCTCCTCATTTTAAAACAACTAACGTTAATAGCATTGATTTTGGCTAACATCGTCGTGTTAATTTTTTTCCAGAGCTGTTGCTATTCCTGAAATGCTCAATGCTTGTGAAAATAAAAACAACATTGATAAGAGGGTCAGTCGCTTCGTCATTCCTTTTTGTGTTACATTAAACGGTGATGGCAGCGCCCTCTTTATCACAGCAGCCGCCATGTTCATAGCCAACATCTCAGGACATTCATTAACATTTGGGGATGTGCTCATTATTGGGTAAGAAGACGGCTGTGTCTATGTTTACAGTTTACTGACTGTTGTGTCTATGTTTACAGTTGACTGATGGTTATGGCTATGTTTACAGTTGACTAACGGTTATGTGTATGTTTACAGTTGACTGACGTCTGTATCTATGTTTACAGTTTACTGACGGCTAGGTCTATGTTTACAGTTTACTGACGGCTAGGTCTATGTTTACAGTCGACTGACGGCTAGGTCTATGTTTACAGTTGACTGACGGCTACATGTATATCTATGTTTACAGTTTACTGACGGCTACATGTATATCTATGTTTACAGTTTACTGACGGCTAGGTCTATGTTTAGAAATGACTGGCGGCTAGGTCTATGTTTACAGTTGACTGACAGCTAGGTCTATGTTTACAGTTTACTGACGGCTAGGTCTATGTTTTGAGATGACTGGCGGATAAGTCTATCTTTACAGTTTACTGACGGCTAGGTCTATATTTACAGTTGACTGACGGCTAGGTCTATCTTTACAGTTGACTGGCAACTGAATTCTATATTTACAGTTGACTGAGGGCTAGGTCTATGTTTACAGTTAACTGACGGCTGTGTCTATGTTTACAGTTGACTGACGGCTAGGTCTATCTTTACAGTTGACTGACGGCTAGGTCTATCTTTACAGTTGACTGACAGCTGTTTTTATATTTACAGTTTACTGACGGCTAGGTCTATGTTTACAGGTTACTGACGGCTGTGTCTATGTTTGCAGTTGACTGACGGCTGTGTCTATGTTTACAGTTGACTGACAGCTGTTTTTTTTATATTTACAGTTTACTGACGGCTATAGCCAGCCTCGCCCTCCCGTCCGTACCTAGCTCCAGTATAGTAACTCTCATCATGATATTGTCCTCACTGAAGATTCCCGTGGAAGCCGTGTCGCTGTTATTTGCCGTAGAGTGGTTTTTGTATGTGTCACGTTTTATGCACTTCCTTATGATAATTGTTGTATAATGTCTTTGAATTAAAATCAATTGCTTGTTGATTAAGTTCAATTCGTTTTAAGGATTGGACAAATGATCAGTGTTTGGATAAAAATATGACCTCCTTCTTTTAATATCATTGCGATCATTTGAAGATGATAAATTGGGTTTTATTGTATAACTGTTTAAGGTACATTTTTGTATTTGCTACAGAGATCGCATCAGGACAACGTCAAACCTTTTGAGTCACACATTTTGCGCAGCCATAACTTATCACTTTTGTCGGAAGAACTTCCGGACAGAGGAGGACCCCGAGCAGTTAGAACAGGAAGTGGAACTCGTCGTATATTCTTCGGACTCGTATAATTCTTGATTTACCAGACATTGGAATGAGAATTCTACCAAAATGTGAATTTCTGGTTGTGTAGAAATTGCACCTCTATTGTGAGTTGTGACGTCATACATGTGGATCTTGCTGTATGGAGGGAAAGCTTTTGGTGTAAAATCGTGATATGCAGAGATCTGTGCTTTCTTGTTAGGTTAATGAGCAGCTATAGAATCATATATTTTTAAATCATATATTAGCTACAAAGACCATGTAATACATCTACTAGAACGCCGATGGTAAATTTGCCCCATATGTATCTGAATTACTTGACAGAAATTTATTAATGTCAAAAGTTAAGCCATTTGTGTTTGGTGTACACCAGATGCAAGATAGTAGGGACATTTACACAACGAAAAATAGATTCCAGAAAAAAAATGAATTATTCAGGGTGACCTTGCTGAGTAGAAAATGTACAATACAACAATGACTGCAGTTGTTTCTACTAAAATAACATGACGTTTCATATGCATCAAACTCAAGGAGATTTTTTTTTAAAAAGCAGGTCTATATTAAAATAGTGCCCTACAGGCAAACTATTTAGTACTCTCTTTATTGCCGAAGACATAATTATGTCTTATCACATCAGTTGCAATATGTATACATAAATACATAAAAATGACATTGTATGGCGGTGTACAAATTCAAGCAACGGAGAATAACTTTTAAACAAGATTTTCTCGCAACTTAAGCGTAAGACATAAATATTTCCCTTAATTACAAAGTTCGTATTCATTCTGAACACTTAATTATTGTACATTTGAAAACAGATGGTTTTTGCCAATAATACTTTTTGATATATTTATGACGAAATTCCTCTTAATGAGGGCAAATTAATACAAAGTGATATTCGTCCTCTATGTTATTCTTACAAAATTTACATACTCTATTTTAAGTATATTGTTATGGCAGCCTGTTTCAATTTCAAGATTGTGAGAAGATAGTCTGATTCGACAAATGTACCTTTTATACATATTAGTTATAGGTTTACAAAGATAATACTGTAAAGAAAAATGATCAATAACATGTTCGTAAATAATACACTTTGAAGAAACATTAATTAGTTCAACTAAACTTTGAACAAACATATCGGTCAACCTTTGTTTTATAATAGGAAAAAAAAGTTTAGAAGTTGCATTCTCTTGATCAATGTATTCTAGTCCTATCTCGTACAGTATTTGTTTAATACAAATTTATTAACAACTTCAATTGACTGACCATTCAGATTCCAGTTTTCTGTATTTTTTATTCTACCTCCGTTCCTAAAAATAGAAATTTTTGTTTTATGAACATTAACAGTAAGATCCCAGTCAGTTGTATATTCATATAACTCATCTAACATATTTTGAAACTCGGGTACATTGTAAGCAAAAATGACCATATCATCTGCATACATCAAAACATACAAATGTAACGGCACAATATCGTGTTTTAAAAATTCTGCTCCAAAGTTATTCACATATAACGAAAATAGGATGGGAGATAACACTTCTCCTTGTAAAAGTCCTACGTTACTTCTAAAATATTCTGACATCATACCTGCAGATTTAACACTAGATTTCATGCTTTGATACATATCCCGGATAATGCGTTCTAATTTACCTCTAATACCATACGTGCTGAGCTTTTTCCATAATTTAATTCGATCAACAGTGTTAAATATTTTGTCTTGTTCAGGTTTTTTTGTTGATTTGAAAGAATGTACTATCGTGGTGGTTACATTTTCTTCTTTTCAAAAAGTCATTTATTGAACTGTCTCATATAATGTCGTCTGTTTACATTAGTAACAGGTTTCAACTAATTACAGTACACCTAGCGTAAACAATGCTTCCTATTACATGTAAGCAATTTCCGAGATATCAGATCTTCTGTGACAGGAATACGTTTAGTTTTCTACTAAACGCTCGGATATGGAGCGCCAAATTAAGATAAACTCAAATAATTGAAGATATGTCTAATACATGTAATCAATTCATTTGATGAGGGCAACAATTCAATTAATGATCTCTTCAAATAATTAATGATATCTTCATATTAAATTATTATCTGCATTAATTGAAGCATTGGTAGCATTAATTAATCTGCTGAATTGATGCGCGCTATAAAATGAAAACTGATCGCGATAGGTCAGTGGTAGAGCTTTTGCTTTGTAGCTGTGAGTTCGATTCACGCTGGTACCGCGTCAAACCCAAGACTTTGTAGTGATTGTTCCTTTCACCAAATGATCGGTATTTAGATGTGAGAATTACGGGTATTTTTGGATATGACCTTAAAAACGGAGGTCCCGTGTCGTGACATTCCTTGACACGTTAAAGAACCTTCACTCTACGGCCTTGAGCGCTAAGCATATGTCTAAATATGTGGTACTTAACGTACATGTACAACTAATGACGTCTCAATAGGAGTGAAAAATTCTCGACGGGACCTAAAACAGACAACCGACAAACCGATCATCAAATGTATTGATGATATTGGAATTGATGTGAGCAATTATTTATAACTGAAACGAGCAATGGTTCAATTAATGTGCGTAT
The DNA here is from genome assembly GCF_947568905.1 of Ostrea edulis. Lineage (NCBI taxonomy): Eukaryota > Metazoa > Mollusca > Bivalvia > Ostreida > Ostreidae > Ostrea > Ostrea edulis. Next base: position 38,288,515 of record NC_079172.1, on the reverse strand, counting down.
CAATTCAGTTAAAGCGTGCAATAATTGAATCATTGTTCTCTTCAACTGAATTATTGCGCACATCAATTCAATTAATGCGCGCAATGATTCAATTGAATTATTGCCCCCTTCAATTAAACTAATGATATCATTGATTCAATTGATGCTCAAAATAATTCTTTAAGAGTGAGAGGGAGCATCCACAATTCATTTCATAATATCTTCAATTCTGAATTATTGCGTACATTAATGAAAAATCATGCTATCACCAATTTGATTATGATCACTGTTTGTTATCTTTACTTTTTTGTTTGAAATATATGATGGTTTTTGTTGGGGTTTTTTGTTTTTTGTTTTGGCGTAAAGTAATCGCAAGCAATGTCATTTGTTTTTGGCAGATTTGTGCAAGAGAATAATTATGTCTTGTGACGAAAACATTTATAAATGGAAGTGCTTTATTGTTAAATAGATTTATATATTTTAGAAGAAAAAAAACCTATAAAAACGTTTGGAGTGTATTGATATTGTGATCCGATGACGTATTATATCACTATGCTCTGTGTATAGGATCTCCCATGGTATGTGGTTAAATATGAAAGCTCGGAGATATAAAACAAACGAATTGGATAATAATCATATCCAACCACAAATCATGGAAGATTCTTTTTATCACATATTTTATCCTTGCAGAAAATATTTGATTTGCATTTCAAAATATTCCCTTTCGTTTACTGAAACCTAACCTACATTAATTCGTAACATTACGCCGCTAGCTAGAAATAGTTCATTGGAAAATATAAATAAAGAAATGACTATCACAATATCTAATTAAGACGTTTTACATTGAAATTGTATGATTATTCATGAAAAATGTTAGTTACCTTTGTCTGTGCCATAGATGTAGAGCACTGATTAGTAACAGAGAGACTTGAGCAAGTCTACCATAGATGACGCGCGGTCTTTTTTGGATTTGTTGAACATGTGAATGTTGACGATGGATTTTCCACCATGTACATCGCGATTCTGGAAATTTTGTATGTCTCCTGTGACATTAGGGATCGTGGAACTTCTAGTGCTAGATGTGGTTGTATTTTTTAAGTACATGCAGTTGTATTGATTTGTGTCCATGCATGCAGTTGATTGTGGCTTATCCCGGGTTCATTTGGTGCATGGAGTCGACTGATTGATTGTATCTTGTTTAACGTTTCTCTCGTGAATTTTTCACTCATGAATATGAAAACGTCAACAACACCAGGTGAAGGGCTTCAAATTTAGACTTTTACTCGGCGCTTACGGTCATTGAGCAGTGAGGGTTCTTTAGCGTGCCACACCCACTGAAACACAGGACATTCGTTAACACGGTCATCTCTGAGGACCCGTGACATTTAGGTGTCACACCTGATGCCGAGCGTTTGGCGATGGAACTGCCACTACCTGTTTCAACGACTTAAGTCTGTCGCGGCCGGGATTCGATCCCCGGCCTTCCGCATGCGGGGCCAACGCTCTAACCTCTAGGCCACCGCGGCGGTCGGCATGGAGTTTGAAAGTTAATAAGATAAAGGGGGTAAATCTGAGTGTGTTCGCTTCTTAATGTACATGGAACTATCAGGTTTTCTAACACTCAGAAAATATTTACTCAGTACGATGTTCAGTTCTGACGGGGGGTGGGGGTGGGGGTCAAAAGGACGGTTTCAAGAAACTATTTCAATTATTCCATGTCACCTAATGATTTTTTCCCCAATGTATTTTAGTTTTCTTGATCATTGAAAAACTGTCAATTATAACATCTTTGACGGTCTATACAAACATGATCAGGAAGAGTACTGCACTGCAACGCTGCAGTCTGTTTCACTTTTTTCAAGACGATAACTAGGATAGAACATGGAAATGACACACCTGTTCCCTCGATCTAAACTTCCTGTGTAAATTTATTGTTTTCAAATTTTGAAGATTTTACCATACCATCATTTTATACAATTGAATTATTGGGAATTCATTCCGTCACCCTGGTCCATTCGTTTATATACATTAAGGCACGCGGCGCAGGAATACCTACTATGAATATGGACATAAGAATTTATCGTATGAGTGATATCCACCTGATAAATGGGTAAATATGGGATAAATAAAAGTATCCATTCATTGTACGTGATCATTATATTGAAATATGAAATGAGCAATGTGAAGAGAATGGAGAGGGTTGTGGCTACTTTAAACAACATACTGTGGAATCGTTAGAATTCGTGGGGATTAATTTTCGTGGAATTCTTGGGTACCCCTCATCCACGAATTTACATCCTCAACGAATAAAGACAACTATTTACATTCCAGAGTTATCTTTCTTACAAATATATAAATGAACAAAATTACGTCCCCACGAAGCAGTAAAAATTCAGCAATCCACGAAAATAGGCCCCCACGAATTTAAATGATTCTACAGTATGTAGTTAAATACCGTCAGCTTCAAACCTGCAAATCTATTTTGAAAGCCAATAGAAGTTAATTCAAAATGGTTTATTTAAAGAGAGATGTACAAATTGTACGACGTTCTCGGTAACATGATATTATTTCTGAACTACGAGACAAAACAAGGATGGCTGGTATGTTTTCTGACACAATACATATGAGCACAGTATCTCTGAAACAAAGATACCCTGTGTAAGGAAAAATCACGAATCCGTTCTGTGATTGTGTTCTTTGACTCTTTGAATTGATTTGCTGGCTTTCATGTAGACACTTATTCTCGTAATTAATCTCTTCTTCAACGAAGTTTGGAATTTAGCGAGTCCTGTCAGAGCTCTCATTGGAACATTTCCTTACTCATGTCGGATCTCTCATTGGAACACGTCCTTTTTCTTTTCAGAGCTCTCATTGGCACACTTCCTTCCTCTTTTCAGAGCTCTCATTGAACACTTCCCTTTGTCAGAACTGTCATTGGAACACTTCCTTCCTCATTTCAGAGCTCTCATTGAACACTTCCTTCCTCTTGTTAGATCTCTCATTGGAACACTTCCTTCCTCTTTTCAGAGCTCTTATTGGAACACTTTCTTCTTCGTGTTAGATCTCTCATTGGAACACGTCCCCTTGCTCAATCTCTCATTGGAACACGTCCCCTTGCTCAATCTCTCATTGGAACGCTTCCTTCCTAAACAACATCGCTTTCGTTGCGTCCAAGTTATTCAAGCGTTCTGTCATCTGAAATACAGATCAGTTTGTTCTATTATATTGCTTGCCAGTTTTTTAAAACTTATTTTCAAAAATGTTTGAATCAACACATAAGTTCCAATTGGTTTTATCATATATTTGAATAACTTAATTTTATCGATCTTTCATGCATCAACTTTAGGGAAATTAACATGAGGCGTGCAACACCTTCTTTTTGATTGAATGTTCTCAAAGAGACAAAAAAAGTCAATAAGTATATGAATAAACAATATCTTGCATGAATCTGAAATGAGGATTTCAAGTTCGTCTCGAATGAAAATTATATCAAACAATGTCAAATAGACATATGTTTTTACCTTAACGACGATTTTTTGTGCAATGACGTGACCTTGAAGTTTTCGAGCTGAGTTAAGGACGGTGTGAATGGAACAGGTAGATGTACAGGTCTCCAGAAAGTTTTTGCAGATTTCAACCAAATCGAGCACGTCGTAACGCTGAGCTGCACAAATCAACTCTGAAACAAAATGAGTACTGATATATTGAAGGGAGAATTATGTCATTTAAAAATAATTCAATTCTTATTGTATCCTTGTCTCTGATTGGTCAAATTCCAATTGAGGAACGCAGGTTATTTTTGTATAACCTGGTTTGGTATGGGGACACACCCCCTTGACAATCAGAAGCCGGAACTATTTTTTTTTCTCTCTTTTACATCGCAGCACTGTTTTCAGCCTTCTATGGAATAGAAAGTCAACGTGTGCAATAAGATACTTCGCTTTGATGCACATGTTTTCCCGTTATCAATATTAGCATCTACTCTTGTACGCAAATCACTTTTGTAAAGCATCTTTCTCTGTATGTATGGTCGAATAATAGATTAAAACAAAGATGTTATATTCGAATTAATGATTTGCCAAGTAATCACTACCCTGTTCATTTTGAAATACACTTCTCACTGGGAAAAAGGAGGGGGTGCGTTGTTTCATTCCTTGATCCGTCTTTCAACAAAGCAAACAAAAATCCATACGTCACATTTTATCACATGACCTCAGACACATTGACATGTGGATCGCTATTTGTTACTTGCTTACATATTTTCTTGTGTCGGATTTACTATTAGCGACAACATTGCATACAAAGGTAAGTTTTCATCTAGTAGAAGTTTTCACAGAGTTGGAAGCCGTAAATTATTATATTTTCTGATATTTGAAGATTTATTTTGGGTAGGCCTAAACAATGTAATTTCCCGTATTTTCTCAATCTGTCGGAGATGAGCGACTTCAAAGTCGATTTCTATCTCTAAAGGGCAGCGAAATACGCATTACATGGATAGTCTACACATATTTTCCATCATGATAAACTTCACTTTCGATACAATATTTTGATAACTGGCCAGGCTCCGTAGAACTAAGATTAAAGATGGCGACCTTTGGCTTCGCAGCTAGACGCTTCGTGTCGCTGTTGCTAAGTAAATCATTGCGCGGCTTGGTTGACTTGTATTTTTCCGAGTTTATGTACATTTTGATAAACGAAGGTTAGCATCTTTGTCTCTTGCATTAAATTATAAGGAATGACTTTAATTCTGGGGCAAGTTATATGAGTATAACCTGGTTTGGGTCAGTTTACGCTTTTTTATAATCCGCTTCACGGATTATAAAGCGTAAACTGACCCAAACCAGGTTTTATACTCGTATAACTTGCCCCAGAATTAAAGTCATTCCTTAATTGTATTTTCTCTAGGGAATGAAGGTATATAAATACTTTCTACGTAATCAACGTTTTCTTTATTTTTTAAACGATCGTTAAATACTTTTTTTAACTTATCGTATAGATAAAAAATGGCTTCTAAAATACTTCGATAATAATGTAAATAGAAGTACCTGCTACTTCGTTTGGCTTGATGTCAACACGGCCTGTATGGATGTAGCGAACGATATTCGTGAAGATACCCACACTAACATCAGAAATGGTCACCATCGGCTTTTGGATAATAAAATTTCGTTTTTTCTTGGACTTTCTGAGTTTGGAAGTTGCATCGTGGAGTTCTTTAGTTGCCCTTAATATCAATTGGTAGAATACTCTAAAAATAGAAGAACATAATTTTATTTTCATAATAACGCTTAATACCACCAACAACAAATGCATGTCTTTATAGTTTCTTTGGAACCACAGGAAAATTCAACAAAAGCTTCTTAACTTTTACCTGCTACGTGTAGACAAAATCGCTTTCACACCATGGACAGGAGTAAAATCGGAGCCAACAAAGAAAGTGACATCACAGAGGTCAGGCATCGTCATGACGTAGTTCAACGCCTCACTAACTGTCTCAGTATTGACATATTTCATCGACTCTTCCTCGTCTTCAGAATCGGAGGATTCGTCATCTGACTTGTCAAGCCACGCCCCTTCCTGTTGCCATACTCCATCCTCGTCGTCTGATTCGCTGGTGCAGGAGTCGGTTGCACTGACATCACTATCCGTGTCATCAGTGTTCGCACGGCGACAATGCCAGCTTTCTGAGACTTTCAAACGATTTCGCTCATCATTAACCTCAGAATTCGAGTCGTATCCGAAAGAAAAACCTGTCGTATGAATAGAATTCAAAATCATTATAGATAGATATAGTTACGGAGATGTAACTGTATTAGTCTATATACATGTATGTAGGTGAGGTGTAAAGGGGCTGATTCATGAAGACGTGTGCTTATAGAGGTTCGCACCTGAGTTTTGTACTATTGTCATTTTTTAAAAATCATTAAAAAAATCTACATTGAAGGGGAATTATGAAATTAAAGAGAAAAAACTGGGGTCATAGTGCTTGCTATTGAGCTACAATGAAAACTTGACCCTTTTGCACTTAAAAATTACGATTTATTTGCATAAATTAGATTTGTACGTTTCACCACAATCAAAACAATTCAACCATTACATCAATTAAATGCATTATCATGTCTGATAACAGTATACATGTAGATATGAAAAATGTTTATGCCAGTAGATTAGAAATAAATAATGACCCTTTGCACTTAAAATACGGAAAAATTCATTGTAAATAATATAGAATTTGTCTTGATTGAGTGATTGGTCCCCCCCCTTTTTTTTTTTTACGTTTTCACTCATACTGAGACGTCACCAGCTGTGTAAGTGAAGTACAACTTTAAACCCTGCTTAGCGCTCAGGGCCGTAGCAGTGAGGATTCTTTAACGTGCCAACGCCTACCGCGAAACGGAACCTCCCTTTTAAAGGTCATATCCGAAAGACCCGTGATTCTCACTTCTAAATGCTCAGTGTTTGGCGATGGAACAATCACTAATTATTTTAACATAGGTTTGACGCGGCGATGGCACGGGCGGGGCTCGAACTCATGACTTCACGGTTACGAAGCGAACGCTCTTTAAGTTATAGAATTTGGGAGCTCAAAAGCGTGCTTTAATTTGAAATACAAAACGGAACTTTAAAAGTAGAGGTTTTAGATAAAAAATTTGAATCGATGGCAACATTTGAATTAGTTTCATGTCTCTAATACTTGGATCGTGAATAACGAAATTGAAATTGTATACCAATAGAGGGGTAGACATGTAGATAATGACGATATATCGGATAAAACAGAAGCTGTAAAATCATGCAGATTTAAAACGTTTTGATTAAACAATCCTTCCACCAGAAAATATAGTTCTTTCCAAACTATTTAAAAATTTGAATTGACATTAAAAAATTTCAACTGGGTATGTTTAAGTAATAAATGTATAATATGGTTGGACCCATGGTTGACAATGGTTTTCTCGGGGTGAAAATTTTCAATGTTACCCTCAACTACATGCAATATTTATATAATAGCATCCTGCGCAGTTATGCTAACAGATGGGGAACCAACTCCTTAAAAGACTTCACAAAAACTATGGTTCTACATCATGACGGAAGCTCATTATAGAAAGTTTATTGTTTGTAGTGTAAACAAAGATTGAGGTAAATTATTATTTAAAATAAAACTTTGACAATGGATTGTTATCGATCTACATGAAATTAGATTATGATATATATCACATTTCAACTATTCTTGAGGTAAAATGCGTATTTGATATGGACATCCTTTGATGACAGTTGATTATGCTGTATGTATTTTCCAAATTATCTAAATTCATCAACGAAATCCAACAAAAAATCACTTTTTGGCAAAGTGCCAAATTATAATACATTGGTACAGCGGTCAGTAACACACTCTTTACCATAGGTGGATATAGATATCATAAATAAGGAGGGAATTTTATGGGGAATCGAGATTTATGGAGAAAATTAGTTGTCTTTTTCAATTTTTTATATACCACAAGGACAAAACATGGGCAAAACGGACTGAATTTTGCAGTTCAATTAGCCCTCATAGACTGCTGTCGGTTTCCATGGCAACGGATGGTAGAAATTCGGTGGTGGGGTTGAAATTATGTAAGATGGTGCAAGTAAAGTTAATACTGTGAAAATCAAAGAAATCTGTGACATTGAGTGGCCAGACCCTATCTGATTTCTTTGATTTTTACATAGAATTGATCTTAAAAGTTAAAATTTGTGTTTACATGTGCAAGATTAGGATGCTTGAATTTAAATTACAAAATTTACAGTCTTGTTTGTTAAATTATTGCTTTTATTCTTTCATTAAGAAGGTCCAAAATAATGATGGCAATGTACTGTATCTGAGTTATGTTTTATTGTTTAACATCAAGAATGATATTTTTTGTTTTAAAGAAATGTGAACCAGCCCCATTGATACGAACTATTTATACATTACATACGATATCAGAAGTTATTTAATAGAACAAATATATATAGTATTTATGATATATTACAAATATATATAGTATTTATGATATTTTACAAATATATATAGTATTTATGATATACATGTATTACATATAAATTATTATGAAGACGGTGTAGAATTAGATATTAGATAATCATTTTCTGCACTAAGATTTGTCTCTGAATTAAAAACCTACACCGGAAATACAATTAACTCTTACCTTCCTGGTGTGCCGAATGACTCCTTAACAAACAAGTGGTGGATCCAAACTTATTCTGTTCCATATCGACGCGTGGTGTTGATTTTACAGTTACCCGGACCTTGCAGTGTTGAGAAATGAATAAAAATATTCTAACTCTGATCCATTTTATACTATTCTCATGCCATGACAGATATTTAATCAGAGGACATTGACACAAGCGTTCCTGACGCCGCGGACCGATCATTGAGCGGTGTTCAAAACCTGACGTCGCGTGATTAGCGATTGGCATCATTCATCGCTTGATTAGCGATTGGCATAATTCATCGCGTGATTAGCGATTGGCATCATTCGATATCAATCACTATTTTCATTATTTCACTGTGTAAACTAACTGTGTAATCATAATGTGTCAGTTTGTACGAAGAATTCTAATCAGTCTTGATTAAATGGAATTTCATTTTATTTATCAATGTGAAAATTGAAAATGTATATTTAGAATGAATTTATATCTTGATTTTTAAAACTCAGTTTTTAAGGTGGTTCGCTACACCCTGAAATAGTTTCTCAAGTCAGTACAAATTGATTTAATCATAAAAGATATGATGATACATTGTATATATGCCAAAAAAGGCAGAAAATATGCAAATTTGGATAAAAACATGATTTTCAAAGAAATTATTTCAACACATATGAACAAAAGACTATGGTGGATTTGAACTAGAGATCTGCAGTTCACCAGCCCAAAGCTTTAACGACTGAGCTATGATGATAGACAAACAAATCGATCAATACAAATAATTTCACAAAACATTTAAATCGCCATATTGGGACGTAGTGTCATAAAGGTATAAGCTTTAATGTAGTGAACTACATGTGCCTTATATGAATATATATATAATGTAGGTTTTTATGTCAAGTTGCAGTGCTTTTATTAAGAAATACGTTATAACAATCAAATCAGCATAAGGTTTATAAAAGGCGAACTATTGACTTTAATAAATAATTCTGACATTGTACGGCACATGTATATTACTTGGGGACTGGGATAATCGTATTACTTCGGAATACACGTGGATTGATATAAATTTAGTAAACTTATTTCAGGATATTTGATGTTGTGCAGTTACTGTCCATTGATAGAATGTATATTCTTACATATACATGTATATTCAAAAATTGAATAACGTTTCTAAAAAATGTATACAGATGTATTAATATGTTGCCCCCGAGAACAACGGTGGTGGTGGTGGTGGTGGTGGGGGGGCATATAGTTTTTAATTTGTCTGTTCGCATACTTTAATGCACTGAGAATTATTTCACAAATAAAGTAAAGTCAACTCTTCCTATCACCCATCAAATTATATTCAGGTCCCACCCTATACATATATTCAGGTCCCACCCTATACATATATTCAGACCCCACCCTATACATATATTCAGATCCCACCCTATATATATATTCAGATCCCACCCTATACATATATTCAGATCCCACCCTATACATATATTCAGATCCCACCCTATACATATATTCAGACCCCACCCTATATATATATTCAGATCCCACCCTATACATATATTCAGACCCCACCCTATACATATATTCAGACCCCACCCTATACATATATTCAGATCCCACCCTATATATATATTCAGATCCCACCCTATACATATATTCAGATCCCATCCTATACATATATTCACATCCCATCCTATACATATATTCAGATCGCATCCTATACATATATACAGTGGCGGATTAAAGGGGGCGCAGCCCCCCCTCCCCCCTATAATTTTTCAAATTTAAGGTGGATCGTGGTCTCTTGTTTAGAGAAATGTAAACGATAAAAGAAGCAATAATTTTTTCTTCCACTCTCGGAGAAATAAATGACAAAATCTTTTCAGTTAATGAATTACTTTTATTAGGAAAACTTACATTTCTTTCAAAAACCCTTAAAATCTGCGTCATTTATTAATGTCCCCTTATGAAAAATGACAGAAAATAGTATACATGACAACTTAGGAGACATATTTCAAGCCCTATAAAATCCATAATATCCAGGAGCTGTCGGGCGCTTCGACACTGGGTCCCCACCAGGGCATTGCCCTGGACCCACTGGGGGCCTCAAGGTGACCCCCAGAGTTAAGCGCCCTTGGTAGTAAGTGGTCAGTAACAAAGGAGCTCGTACAAATATGTGAAAAACATCTATTAAATCTTGGGGTGGATTGCCAGAAATTTTTCAGAAGATCAAAGGAGTGCTATAGGTTGTTGAGACCATGTTTAGCTAAAATCTTAGCTTTGAAATGTGAGTAATTTCAAAAAAATTTGACGAACTATTGTTGATATGATTTCTGCTCACCCTGCTGATGTCGTTGTCGTCCAAGAAGTAAATACGACTACGTACAGTATTTTGAAATGTAATACCAATTATTTAGCTATTTTATGTTTATAATATTACTACACTGATAATATTACTATACCGAAAACAAATACTTTCATACTCACAAGTTTTCCAGTTAAAACTTTACCTTAAAATTCATATGGCCTCAAATTTCAATTATTTTGTCCTTTTTGTCTGCAATTCACCCCTCCTATTTTCTTACCCTACATGTTTTGTATGCTTTATTTGCCATTGTTTTGCTGTTATTTGCATGAACTCATTTATTTTGAAATGTCTTGTATTACTACCAAGGTAGTACTGTACTCATGTGAATTGTTGCCTTGTATGTATTTATGTTTTTTCTCTTTTTTCTTCCATACCATTTTGTTTACTTACAATCAAACCTTATGTGCAGTTTGTCATGCAACCATATTTATATATTCTAGGTCTTCAGAAATACATGTCCTAATATTTAAACCCTCAACAGGAAACATTTTCTATGATTGCAGCTACATATTTTCAAATTACATATACCACAACTTAGATAATGGGTAACTCCATTGAACAATTCCGAGCTGCAATCGGTCTTTTCTATTTATCAGGTAGAGGTACTTACAAAAGACAACGTTTTATTGTGTTACCGTTTTCATGTTTTATGCATTTCCTCAAACACATTTTAAAACTACTCACTAGTTGTTTGACATTCATTAAGCTTAGATCTGTGCTTATCAATTTTTATCTTCAGTTTTTCATATTTGTTTTGTTAGCTTGCGGCGATATAGAGTTAAACCCGGGTCCTACTGCTGAAAATGTCCTTGACATATTACATCTGAATATCCGAAGTATTAGACACAAACTAGGTCATTTAAATTCTTTTGTTCATGACTTTGATATTTTATGTTTTTCTGAAACCCATCTAGATAGTTCAGTGAGCAACGATAAATTACTTCTTGACGGCTTTAATAAAATAATTCGTAAAGATAGAAATTGTTTTGGAGGCGGTGTTATGATATATTTGTCAAATCAAATACGCGCTACAAGACGCCCAGACTTTGAGCCCGCCAATCTTGAGTGTATATGGATTGAAGTAGATAACAATACCTGTGTTTATCATCTTTGCTGTATTTATAGGCCTCCCAGTTCCGACAGCTCTTTTTGGTTCGGAATTCGGTTAACAATATGAAAAAACACGCGATAACAAATTATTATGACAATATAGAAACCTACTTAGACGATTCTAGTAAAGACAATAATAAGTTATATTGGAAGCTGATGAAAGATTCGTTTAATATTAAATCATCGAATGAAATACCTCCAATACAAATTAATGATAACGGCGATAACAAGTTAGTATATTCTGATTCTGATAAAATAGAAGCATTGAATGCGTATTTTTCATCAATTACCAATATTGATGACACCAATGAAACACTACCAAACATGTATTACTTATGTAATGGTTCCTTAAATAGCATTATTATTGAAGAAAAAGAAGTATCGGATATTATTACAATACTCCCAGTTAATAAAGCTGTTGGCCCAGATAGCATTAACCATAAAATGTTGAAATCAACAAAAACTACCATTATCAAACCACTTACTATGCTATTCAACAGATCATTGTCAGAAAATATTTTCCCATCTTTTTGGAAAATTGCTCACGTCATTCCTCTTTTTAAGAAGGAAGACCCGTCAATAGTATCTAATTATAGACCTGTCTCGCTATTATCATGCGTTAGTAAAATTTTGGAGAGAATTATTTTCAAACATGTATATAATTATTTTCATAGTAATGATCTATTTTATCGATATCAAGCTGGATTTTTACCAGGTCATTCTACAGTTCATCAATTATTAGAAACTTATCATAGTATTGTTCAAAGTATTGATGAAGGGAAATCATGTTGTATGATATTTTGTGACCTGTCAAAAGCATTTGATAGAGTATGGCATAATGGTCTTATTTTCAAATTACAAACTTATGGTATATCTGGTAGTCTTTTACATTGGTTCAGAAGCTACTTATGTCACAGATCACAAAAAGTAATGTATAAGGACCTTTTATCGTCACAACTTGATATATTTGCTGGTGTACCCCAAGGTTCTGTTTTAGGACCTTTACTATTTTTGATTTATGTTAATGATGTTGCTGTAAATATGCTATCAATGTGTAGATTATTTGCTGATGACAACTCACTCCAGCAGTGATAGATTGGAGTGTGTTCCAGTCCATCGTCATCTAGGCTTATTATTGTCACATAACCTCAGTTGGTCTTTATACATTGATTCCATAGTTGATAATTCTTTTAAAAAATTAGGGATTTTAAAAAGGCTTAAGTTCAAAATTGGCAGAAAACATCTGTCAAAATTGTATATAGCTTTTATTAGACCTACTCTTGAATATTCTTCAATTGTTTGGGATGGCTGTTCTGTTCATGATACTGATAAGCTTGAAAAAGTACAATTACGTGCAGCTAGAATTGTTACTGGTCTTCCTATTTTTGCATCTAGAGAATCCCTTTATTAAGAAACAGGCTGGCTAACTTTAAAAAGTATACGTTATATTGCAAAAATGACTACCATGTTTAAAATTTGCAATGGTAGCGCCCCTGATTATTTAAATGAAATTATTCCACATAAACATGAAAATATATCCCTTTATAATACTAGAAACAATGATAAGTTTTACATTCCAAAATGCAGATTAGAGTTATTCAAAAAATCATTTGTACCTGACTCTGTAAAACAGTGGAATTTATTAAATGTAGAAACCAGAGAAGCCATCTCAATCAATTCATTCCGCAAAAATATAATAACAGACATTACAATACCACCATCATATTACTCTTTTGGAAAACGATATATCAACATTATTCATACAAAGCTAAGATACAACTGTATACTTAATTATGATCTTTATAAATTAAATATTACAAATTCTCCGTTTTGTACATGTGGACATACTAATGAAGATATATATCATTTCTTTTTTGCTTGTAAAAATTACTCCAGGGCTAGAAATGATCTTTTTAATCGCCTTTTCATGCTTGACTTGGTTAATATTGATACAAAATTGTTATTATGCGGTGATGTCAATTTACCTCTGCAAACTAATATAACTATTTTTTCAGTTGTTCATAAATTTATAGAAGAAACTTGTAGATTTGTTTAATCATTGTACATTATACCTGTTAATTATTACCTTGCATGACATATTGTAATATTTTAGGAGAGGGACTTGTAAGTTGTCAGAACTTGTTCCCAATCCTTTTGATTTCATCAATAAAATATGTTCAAAACAAACAAAAAAACCCCAGAGTCCTGCCTCATATAAAGTTGCGCCTCCCAACCCCAATTCCTGGATCCGCCCTTGATATATTCATATCGCATCCTATACATATGTTCAAATCGCATCCTATACATATATTCAGATCCCATCCTATACATATATTCAGATCCCATTATATACATATATTCAGATCCCATCATATACATATATTCAGATCCCATTATATACATATATTCAGATCCCATTATATACATATATTCAGATCCCATCATACACATATATTCAGATCCCATTATATACATACAATCAGATCCCATTATGTACGTGTACATATATTTAGATCCCATTATATACATATATTCAGATCCCATCCTATACATATATTCAGATCCCATCCTATACAGTTTATATTCAAAACAAGACCGCACAGACCCTTGACACAAATATTAATACAGAGCGTACTATTTTATTTATTCTCTGAAAATCATACATACATGCACTGCATATTCAGAATGGAATAACACGTCAAATCTTAAAATGCATTGTCTGTCAGAATATGTGTATAAGAAGAGTTACACAGACAGTTCGGATCTAGACCGAGGGGATGGGGGTTGCGACTCAAGTTTGTACCGAAAGGGGGATGGTGTTAAAGACCAAAAAGCGTCAAAAATGACCCTTTCTAAAAAAAGATTACCAAAGGAAGAAGGGAGTGTTGCAGCCCTCCCTCTGTAACTTTCTCTAGATCCTTTACTGGTGCATATCCATCGTTATTTTCTCTAAACGTTTTGTACTTCCGAAGTTGACGAATTACGGGGCGCGAAATGAGACTGTGATTTTGTAATCCAATTTTGTGTGCACAAAAATTTATTTTGTTCAACAAAAATGAGTTCAGGTTAACAAACTCTATAGGCAATCACAAAAATAAATTCTCTTAATCAAAATTATCTTTCAGTGGAGAAGAGTCACGTTTGTCGTTACAAATTAAAATTCATTTTTGCAGACAAAAGTTTTTTGTATTTTGTTTTTTTGTTGCGAACTACATGTAGTTTAATTTGGATTCTGTAAATTAATTTGCAAAAAATAAAAATAAATAAATAAATAAATAAATAAAATAAAACATGAGAAATGTTCTGACAAAAATCAGTTTCGTGAGGCAAAATGAATATTGTTAGACGAAATTGAATTCTATCATACATGTAACAAAATCACTTTTGCCTTACAAAACTATGTTTTTATAAATGATAACCTCAAATATGTAATGACCAAAATAAATTTTGTTATATCAAATTATCTTTCAGAGAACAAAAATCATTTTTGTAGACAAAGTCATTTTTTATGACAGACTTCACTTGTAAGCTGCTCACCGATTGGTTGAAACACTTTTATTTAGCTCATTCTTTGGTAAAGGTTAATCAGACTTGGAAGGTATGATAGTAAAAGAATATTTGTTGAATACGCTCGTAAATATTACGCTTATGATACTTCATGTGCTCTTTAAAGAATACCTTTTCATAGATTTTTAAAGACTTCAATTTCGATTCTTTGTTCAGTAATCAGCAATTACTTGATATCATAACCTGCTATTTCCCTAAAAATGATGTTTTAGATCGGAGCATGCGCCCCTCACAGGAAGTAGGGAAAGAGTCTGCTGATCAATGTGGTATGAAAGCATAGAAAAGTCACTCATTGACATTTTCATTAATTCAATTCAATTCGGAAGGCCTAGGGTATGTCGAGTGTCCAGTGTGCGAGACATTCGAGGAGTTCCGATTGGGGGAGAGGGTATCGATCTCCATGAACTAATAAATATCTACTAGACTAATTTATTGCTCCTGTCAGAAAAAGTCAAGGGACGTCTCGCTGGAAATAGATTTCTATAGCACGCCAAATTCACAAAAATGAGCTAAACATAGTTTCACAGTTGATAAACTAGGTTTATCGACTGTAAACTATAGTTTACGGACCGTAAACTATAGTTAACGACGTTAATCTATATTTCACATCTGTAAACCATAGTTAACAGATAATCTATGTTTCACAAGCGTAAACTATAATTAACAATAAAAACAATCATTAGCGATTGCAAAACATAGTTTATCTGATAAATACGGTTTCACGATTGTAAACTACGGTTATATACGGTGATAAATATAGTATCACAATTTGTGAAACTAGGATTAACAATTGTGAACTACAGTTAACGAATGTAAATTATAGTTTACAAATGTGAATCTGTATTTATCAGCAAAATGTATTGTTAACGTTTATTTAAAGACAGATAAACTTGGATTAGCATTTGTAAACTATAGTTTACAACCGTTAAATATAGTTTTACGAATGAAAACTATAATTAACGAATCGTTAACTATAGTTTACAGTTCGTAAACTATAGTTTACAGTCGATAAACCTAGTTTATCAACTGTGAAACTATGTTTAGCTCATTTTTGTGAATTTGGCGTGCCATAGATTTCATATAAAAAATAATTCACAGAAAAAAGTGGGGTAAAGAGAAACCAAGCCCCCTCCCCGGCTTACATTCATAATTGTGTGGTAGTTTGGGTTTTACTTTCACTATTATTTTTGGATTTCGATCCCGACGTAAATCATTCACCCGTTGTATTTCCACTTTATCTTTCAGCCAATAACTTTAATGACAGTTTCTATCGTTTAATTTGCTATATAAAGCCATACAGCTTACTATTCGTGGAAGCGAGACAGCTGGCCTTGCTAGCTACACTTCTCCTTCCATTATTCCTATTTTGGAATTACGTTTTGTTCGTATACTTTGCTCATTTTTACTTACTAAATTATTATTACCTTTGGGTTGGGAGAATTTCTTGATAGTTTATAGATTAAGTTCTAGGATTTAGGAGTGTGTATTTGTCATATTCATACTGGTAATAAATTCGTAAAGTGTTATTAATCTTATTTTCATTTCTAATTGAATTTATTTTGAAGTTTCTAATCATAGTGTAGTTGGGTCGTTTCGAAGTCGCCACTATCAAATCAAATAAAACAAAAACAACGCGAAGTACAGACTATACGAACGCCAGACCTGCTACAATTGAAACAAAAACAATTACAATTTGTTTCATTGTAGTGAAGGTTTTCCTTTGATGACAGCAATACTTTTATTCCGGATTCACCACCAAAATAGGCTAGATAGCAGTGTGTTCTATATCACAACTTAACATTAAGTTGACGAGAGAGAGAGAGAGAGAGAGAGAGAGAGAGAGAGAGAGAGAGAGAGAGAGAAGCATGCCACGTGTTGGGGCCATCATGGCATTTGATACCCGGTACTTTATTTGTTTGTACTGCAATGAGAGGCCTTCTTACAAAATCGTGATGGGAGTTTTCATTTGCATATTCATATTTGGATTTTGTAAATGAATTTGCATACATTAACTTCTGTTAGACAAAATTGACTTTTGTGGCACAAAATTGAGTTTTGTGTTGAATTTTCCATTTTGTCTCACAAAACTCAATTTTGTACGCACAAAAATGAATTATGAATATAAAATCACTAGAGCCTCATTTGGCGTCTCGAAAACAAATTTTTGTGTACGAATTCAATTTTTTCTCTCAGAAAATTGACTTTTGTTATCTAATTTGCAAATTGGATAACGAAATTCAATTTTGTATGCAAATAAATTTATATAATTTAATTCTTATTGTATCCTTGTCTCTGATTGGTCAAATTCCAATTGAGGAACGCAAGTTATTTTTGTATAACCTGGTTTGGTATGGGGACACCCCCCCCCCTTGACAACCAGAAGCCGGAACTATTTTTTTTCTCTCTTTCTCTTTTACATCGCAGCACTGTTTTCAGCCTTCTATGGAATAGAAAGTCAACGTGCACAATAAGATACTTCGGTTTGATACAAATGTTGTTTTCTTGTTGTCAATATTAGCATCTAGGCCTATACTTGTACGCAAATCACTTTTGTAAAACATCTTTCTCTGTATGTATGGTCGAATAATACTATTAATAGATTAAAACAAAGATATTATATTCGAATTAATGATTTGCCTAGTAACCATTACCCTGTTCATTTTGAAATACATTTCTCACTGGGGAAAAGGAGGGGGTGCGTTGTTTCATTCCTTGATCCGTCTTTCAACAAAGCAAACAAAAATTCATACGTCACATTTTATCACATGACGTCAGACACATTGACATGTGGATCGCTATTTGTTACTTGCTTACATATTTTCTTGTGTCGGATTTACTATTAGCGACAACATTGCATACAAGGGTAAGTTTTCGTTTAGTAGAAGTTTTCACAGAGTTGAAAGCCGTAAATTATTGCATTTTCTGATATTTGAAGATTTATTTTGGGTAGGCCTAAACACAGGTGCTTGTGGACAGGACTTCCGGTGCCCCCCTTCTTGTATTTTTAAATTTTCAATTCCTTGGGTATTCCGGACGTATTTTTGATAAAATATGTAACTTCAGAGTTTATATATTTTGATGGAATACACAAATCTCGCATAGAAACCGTTTTTAAAAATGTCATGTCACCGATCATAATATATGAACAAGGTGTGCAACTCAGCCAGCGACATGTTGAAAAAATCTACACCTCGCTGAGAAATCCTATCGAAAAAACACCAATAATGCACATACCAACTGAAAAGAACGGTCATTCTAAATCTACTGATGATTCGTGGATTAAATGCATCGCTATTTGATGCGCAATAATTACTTCACATCGCTCAATTTCATCGTTTTAACCTCGCCACTTCTCATTTCTGACGATAACGAACGGAAGTTATGATGCTGGAATATTTCTGTCGCAGCCAACTATTTTTAGAACGAGAAAACCCGAGACGAGATTTGTGTATTCCATTGAAATACATAAACTCTGAAGTTACATATTTTATCAAAAATACGTCCGAAATACCCAAGAAAATACAAGAAGGAGGGTACCGGAAGTTCTGTCCACAAGCACCTGTGGGCCTAAACAATGCAATTTCCCGTATTTTCTCAATCTGTCGGAGATGAGCGACTTCAAAGTCGATCTCTATCTATAAAGGGCAGCGAAATACGCATTACATGGATAGTCTACATATATTTTCCATCATGATAAACTTCACTTTTGATACAATATTTTGATAACTGGCCAGGCTCCGTAGAACTAAGATTAAAGATGGCGACCTTTGGCTTCGCAGCTAGACGCTTCGTGTCGCTGTTGCTAAGTAAATCATTGCGCGGCTTGGTTGACTTGTATTTTTCCGAGTTTATGTACATTTTGATAAACGAAGGTTAGCATCTTTGTCTCTTTGTATAACTTGCCCCAGAATTAAAGTCATTCCGTAAATAATTTTGCAAACCAAATTGACCAAATTTAAGGTATTCCACGTATAATGAAAGGATAATGAACAATTTTGAAGGATTTAGATCAACATAAATGTTTAATGTGAGATATTGATGAAAGTGAAGAAGATGAAATTCACATAACTGGTAAATGATTAGAAGCTGATCTTTTTGCACTTAGGACTTTTTGGAAGAGTTGTCTGCTCTTTGTAAAAATAAGAAAAATTTAATTTTTTGAAAATGTGTGTGGTCAATGATTAATTTTATTTCATATTTTCATTAAGAGAAAGTGTATGTAACTTTCTACCAAGAGATTTGTTTTTAAAATATTGTAATAAAACATGCTTTTCCCATATACTTCAATGTTAAATTCTAGGTGAAATAAATCAAACAGTAAACAAAATTTTGAAAATTCCTATGTTGCATTATTTTTATTTGATGAACCCTTCAAAATGATACCATGATTACAAAAATTCCACCATCCATTTATTAGATATGATATATGGTCATTATACATTGAATACCTTAAATTTTGTCATGACAAAAATGAATTTTATCCACACAAATGAATTTTGTCGAGACAAAAATTAGTTTTGTCCACTGAGAGATAATTTTGTATAACAAAATTTACTTTTGTCACTACAAAACTGAAGGTAGCATAAAACAAGTATGTTTTGATTACAAAGAGATCAAGTCCCAATTGGCGCCCCGCACGAATGACGTCAAAATTCACGAAAAAGCTGTGTGGAGTACTGCATAATGATTGGTGCTATTAAGAAAATCAAAACTGAAACTATAACAATTTCAACCAATAAACAAAGGGGTAGTTGTGAAAAACTGCATCCTCGAACAAAATGAAATACAGTTTTACTCGGAATTTGTTTTTCATTCTCTATAAAATTGCCGCTGTCTGATTTTGATGCAGATGTTCATACTTTATCGATACAGATTGATTATATTTAGTTTGTTCTTCTTAAATATCTAACGGGAGGTTTAAGTGCATTGTTTATTAGAAGACTGAGTGGTCTTGTGGTGATATTACTTATTGATTGCGATATCTTTGGTTTAGTTTGAACAAATATTATCATTTTATTGTGTCACAATTACAAATGGATCGGACATAAGTTCTGAAAAAAACAAAACAAACAACAACTCTTTTCCTATATACATGATAATGTGATTCATACATAGTTTCTATAACAATAAGATAAAATTTGATTTCTATAACAATAAGATAAAATTTGATTTGTAGACAATGACATCCGGCCCGGATTTTTACATATTTACGGTATATTGATGTACATTACTGTACATTACTAGATCAAAGATTAAATTGACCACTTTGTATAATAAATATGTGAATGAGTAAGTGTCAATATGTATATACAGAGCTGTCAATTACATTGCAGCGGAATAAAACGCCTTATCTGTGTAACATTTACACACCTCGTGCCGAACGAAAATATAAGGAGAGGATTTGATAATGCTACTTTTAATGCAATTCATTAATATAGATCAAGTTTGAAATTATCTCGTCTTAAAAGTTGGGAGTTTCATTCCTGGATGACAATTCGAACAAAGCTGTTTCATCAACCGCTTTGTGATTGTATTAGAAAGTGCGTATTTGGAAATGAGAAAAATATTTTTATTGTTTCAGTAGTCCAGTGAACACCTTCACCATTCCACCGACTAATATGGTGTGACGTAAATTTCAATTACGAATGCATATTACAAGTCTACTTAGCTGCAGAACTGTAGCTCTCTAAGAAAATATTGGGACAAACCAAAGAGCTACAGATCCACCCCCTTATAAAAACCTTTGATTTACAGCGCACAACAAGCTGCGCACGGTTAAGGCCTGATTTCGTTATATTTTTGTGTTGCTGTCTCATAAATTTCACATCAAAAAATCCCCAAACGCCCCAAACAACCCGAAAACACAGCTTCACATGACATGGCCATGTTGTAATAGCCGATCTATTCGAACCCTGTTGCTATTGGTATTTATTCATAATAAGTTAATTTGTCATAAACACGAATAATCAATAGAAATAAAAAAAAATAAATTGTTTATATAAAGGTAAAATAAGCTCTTGATTAATGAAAATGCTACAAAAGCCTATTATGGTCCCTAATACTCATGAGGCAAGGATGGGGTCCGGACCAGACTAATGAATGTCGCAATGCCGTGAGTTTATCTATTTAACCGAACTGGGTTGATATAGTATTTAAAATATTTGACTAAAATATTTGTGGGGATATTAGTTCACAACTAGACATTATTGTGGAAGTATGGAAATGAACCAGGATTCAAATTGAATGGCTATCTAACATGGCTACATCAACGAACGAAATCATGAAAAGGTGTGATTTTTCGGGTCGTATAGAGGCTTTAATGAATATTTGAAGGTATGTTTGGACACAAGTATAGTAGGAAAATATGTTAGGAATTTTGTATATCAAATTTATGAGACGACAACACAAGAATACAACGAAATCAGGCCTTAACCGTGCGCAGCTTTTTGTGTGTCGTAAATCGAAGGTTTATATAAGGGGTGGATCTGTAGCTCTCTGATTTGTCCCAATATTTTCTCAGAGCTACAGTTATTCAGCTAAAGTAAAACTTATACGGTACCAATTTTGATGCACCAGATGCGCATTTCGACAAATAATGTCTCTTCAGTGATGCTCAACCGAAATGTTTGAAATCCGAAATAACTATGAAGTTTTAGATCTAATTTAGAAATTCATTTCAAAATTAAGGATTATCTCCCTCATGCATAGCTCTTATCCTTGGACGAATTTGGCTCCACTTTTTTGGCACGCTGTTTTTGGCTATATTTAGCTCTAAATTTCATAGTTATTTCGGATTTCAAACATTTCGGTTGAGCATCACTGAAGAGACATTATTTGTCGAAATGCGCATCTGGTGCATCAAAATTGGTACCGTATAAGTTTTACATTATGACCCCTGGGTCGAGGCCTCTGCTGGTGGACTGTTAGTCCCCGAGGGTCTCTACAGCCCAGTAGCTAAGTACTTCGTTACTAGCTGAAAAATACGGATGTATATTTAATTGCTGTTATAAAATTTAGAAATTCATTTCAAAATTAAGGATTATCTCCCTCATGCATAGCTCTTATCCTTGGACGAATTTGGCTCTACTTTTTTGGCACGCTGTTTTTGGCTATATTTAGCTCTAAATTTCATAGTTATTTCGGACTTCAAACATTTCGGTTGAGCATCACTGAAGAGACATTATTTGTCGAAATGCGCATTTGGTGCATCAAAATTGGTACCGTATAAGTTTTACATCTAAATATAGCCAAAAACAGCGTGCCAAACAAGTGGAGCCAAATTCGTCCAAGGATAAGAGCTATGCATGAAGGAGATAATCCTTAATTTTGAAATGAATTTTTAAATTTTATAACAGCAATTAAATATACATCCGTAAAGTCTACTATGACGTCATATGGTATGAAATTTAAACAATGAGCGGCAGATTTCAATCTGAATTTCAAAAATACAGATCTCTCAAATAGCGCACAGCTCTGCGCTGTGTGCTATTTGAGAGATCTGTATTTTAACCACATTGGGGATATTTGTTAAAATAATCATATTATCATCATTTTAAAACATTTTTATCGTACATGTATTTGAAAGCAATTCCTTCCATACTTCGCCGCGAGTTATGTCCCTTTGCGGGATCATCCATTTGAAGGTCAGTTTGTAAAAAAAAAAAAAAAAAAAAAAAAAAAACGCTCCAAGATTTCCTTCTTTACCTTACCAAATATAAGACGTTACTACTGTGGATTATAGCTAATTATAAAATTTTCATACAAGTCTATGGGTTGCCCCAACTCGGGGCATTATTGTAGTTGACTGCAATTGATGGAAAATAACAAATGATAAAGCTAAAGATTAGAAAATTACAAAAGTCAACGTAGGGAAATACGATTTTTAACCGGGAGATGGCGGACATGGGACATTACTTGCGGGAAGTATTGATGCAGAGCACATATTTACGTCTGACATTATCTAATGGCATGCTGTTTGTACGTTGGTTTAGTGATTAATATCATTTGGATTTGTTTTTTGCTCAAAAATAACATTAATATATATATAGCTACACAAATGCCATTCCGCATGCGTCTACATTAAATCGCATCGATATTAGCTTCGCTTTGCGTCGACATGGAGCTAATGTGAAGTAAATTTGATGCGCATTAAAACGAGACGTAAATTTTAATTCGAAGTAAACTAATGCGCATTAAATTTTCCGTGTGAACGCGGTTCAGATTTAATGCGCATTAACTTACGCTTAATGCGAATGAAATTCTTCGTGTGAACGAGACATTAGTTTGGGTTATTATCAAAAATACCTTTGCAACCCCTAACCCGACCCTAAATTTTCAGACTGGGTAGGTAGGTAGGTATTGTTTTTTTTTATTTGGATGTTGTGTATATTAGAAATCTCTGTCTTTATCGATAAATCTAAGAAACATGAACAAACTGGAATTGCATTTTGTCAATACAGATCTAAACCAGTATATCCGTTCACGTGTGTTTAAAAATGTGATTAGATAAGAAGACTAGAAACTTTTATTCAGTTTTACGTGTATATCGTACATTTGTATTTATAGAAGTGTCTAGATACACCAGAATGAGATACACAATTCTCCTATTATGGTTAACTATGTTTTGATTAACTAGATTTAAGGAATGAATTTGTTATATTTTTGTAGGATAGAGGTATATTACGAAAAAAGAAGAAGACGAAAACTACATCATTACGCGCATGATGCAAAGTTATCCGTCTTTTTTGTGGTATACTTCCATCCAACGAAAAAAAAAAGATAAATATATTGCTTATCATTTAAATATTTCAAAACAGTGAGTTTAAATAGTAAAACATGATACGATTTGATTTGAATAAACGATTTATTCTTGGACTATGTCATTTCGATATGGGCGTAGAAATTTATGCAACTGAAAAAATGTCAACTAAATCCGTTAATGGCGGCTTCCACGAACTGTTAAGCAAACAGGTTTCTTGTGAACTGAAAAGGATGCGTTAGAGATGAGTCCTGTTGAGAGAAAATTGCTGGAATTTTGTTGAGTGGAACTGGAATTAAGTCCAAGTTTCGATGTCAGTACTAACGGCTATAGTGGGACTTGCGCATGCTCATGATGTGAGGTGCGACCAGAGACCAGACAGGTAGGGTTCTCTTGAGGGTTGTCACGGCTTCCTGGCGGAGGAGCGAGTGTTACAGGGTTTTTTTTTGGTTCTACCGGTAAGCGGTAAATGTAGTATGGTCGAAACCCGAGAGTCTCACCTGATAGCGATTTTTCTCTTAATAGTGCATGTAATAACACACAATTTGCAGTGGTTACTGTTTGTTTGTAACCTAAGTACATAAAAAAAACCCAAGAGGTCCATGGGCCATGTTGTTCGCACGAGTCATTTCGACCATAATTAAAGATTTCCCCATTATACGAGTATTTATATGTAAAACTTTGATCCCTATTGTGGCCCAAACCTACCGCTAGGGGACATGATTTTAACAAACTTGAATCTGCACTATGTCAGAAAGCTGGCATACAAAAAGCTTTTCTGATCCAATGGTTCTTGAGAAGATGATTTTCAAAGATTTTACCTGTGTATTTGTATGTAAAACTTTGATCCCCTAATGTGACCCCATTGTACCCACGGGAGCCATGATTTATCGTTATTATGAGCATTACCTTCAAGTGTACTTCGACCATTTTGTGCGTTTATCTAACCCACATGTTAATGATATAGCGTGTATCATTCAAAACACCATCCCTGGAATCGGGCATGGTAGTTCCTAGTTGGCGGTGAACTTTAGCCGTATTGTTGGAAGGCTCCCCTAATCACCCAAGCTGTTGAACCAGTTATTGCGACCTGGGTTTACTCGGAAAAGGCGAGCGTGAATTAGTGGTCATTAATTATAATTGATGTAGCCGCGGGTGTGAATGTGTGACTTAACGACGCCAGGTATGGTAAACAGAGCGGAAAATTGACTGCACATCGAGATAAACCAGGTGAATTTAGGGCATCGGACCTTGAAAATATTTCGACATAAGCGGAGTATTCGAGATTACCGTGTTCGAAAAACCAGAAGTCTTTTTAATCATTTATATAGGGAAAACGGCCGGGACCGGCGGTCGACTTCGACTCAATCGGGGTATTCGAGAGAAACCATATTCGAGATACAGATATTTTACTGTATCTATAATGAAAACAAGGTTCAGTTTCTTCGACTTTATAGATAAAACTTCTTAAAATGTGCACTTCGTATGGTTGGGGAAGAGGGAGGAAAGACATTTATTTCAAAGTTATATTTGCAATTAATACCGATAATTTCAGAAGTACCTAGTAATCTGTTTTTTTTAAATAGACTCCTGGAATTAAAAGCACAACGAAGGCATGTGATATAATCAGGCACGTAGTGTCGTTTAAAAAATGAGGGTAAGGGGGGGGGGGGGGGGCAGAGAAATTGCCTGAAACCTTGACAAGCAAAAAAAAAAAAGTAAAAAAAACCCAAAAAACCGATGCTCTCAATCCTAGATTGTGAGGGTTGATCTTTCAGTTCAATAAATCTACAAATTGAACTCCACACGTAAAAATAACTAACTTTGTATGTAATAATAAAAGGGGACATGCCCGTTGTTGTTGCTACGTGCCTAATATTAAGCTTTGTACTCATTTGAGTAATTGTAGTGGAAGAAGAGCTGTAGGTTGATTTACATCCAAATCGATTTTCAAAAGATTGAATCACACGCGAAAAACTCCCCAAAACATCCCTCAATGGAAATATGACACTAGAGATACCAATGGTCGAGATAATTAACATGTTGTGTTTATTGGCACCTGATGTACATTTAGAAACCAGTAGTTTTGTCCAGTGTGAAATGATAAAGTAGCAGGGGACAGTTTCGCACTATAGGCCAGGTCAAGTTTCTTAAAAAATGGAGATACCCCATATTTGAAGTGATATTACATGTGTAAAAATGTGTAGAATAATTTTAGGATACATTTCAAGTGTAGCTGAGTACTTAGTGAAAAAAATGATATGCAAACATGTAGGTGTCACCATGATGCCTAGTATATAGATGGGTGCAAATGCGAAACTAAGACACGTGGTCAGCAGCTGAAGAAATTCAGACTAAAACCTAGAGGGTCCAGGAAAAGGTAGGTAGCTCAGAGGGAAGGTGGATGGCCCCATATAACAGGTAGATTTTCAAGAAGGTCAGACAGGGTTCTTGATTGTGCACAGCGTCTATATCCCCTCGCTTGGTACTGTGGTGGTGTGGGGGTGGTGCGGATTTAGCCCAAATGACAGAAAATCAGAGCAAGAAGGGGGCACCTGCTCAGGGCATGTTTTGTGCAGCAACACCTGCATGTATGGATGACATTTAATTTAGGGCCCTAATTTAATAACTACACTAATATAAAATACAAATATTGAGAAAACATGGTTGTATGATTTTTCATTAACCTGTCATAACCTGACTTAGATGTATACCCCCTTCCCACATGTTGAAAAACCAAAAAAACTGTCCTCTGCCACCTAAGTTAATAATGTACATGCATTGGTTGGCACGTGTAATTGCTGGCATATCTAATTGTGTTTTGTGTTTTGGTTGTCGAAAATATTAATAAAAGTTGATGATGAAAAATTGCTGATATACTAAAGACATCCTGATCCTGATCTGAAGAAGTCGAGAACTAGTTAATATCTACATTCTTTGTTATATCATGATCCTACATTGCTTGCGAAAAAATCACGGATGGGGTACATTAAATGTAACCAGTGACTAAAATATTATTGTTCAGTCATACTATTTTTAGTCATTACACTTGATTTTTAGAGAAAAAAATCTTTAATTAGCAATTAATGACAATCAGAAATAGTTTTTAAAAAAAAATAAAACCCTTATATGACATCATCAACTGAGAACCGCAATGTGCTGCACGCCCTCTGTATTCAGGGGGAAATAACTCGTGCAGCAATGTATCCCATTGCAGACCCAGACGTGGTATTTTACATTTGCTGCATGATAGTGAGGACGATATGAAGATTTATTCACCCAAGAAAAATCATATTATGATTTTTCTTGGGTGAATAAATCTTCATTTATCTCATTGTATGTGGTGTATATTGCAAGTAAGATAAAGCATTGGCTTTATCACACGCCCATTTGATAAAGCACTTCCGGTCCGAACTACTTTTGACACTGTCCCAGCTTGGATGACATATTTTCTGTGTTTATGCATATCGATGTAAGAAGTAAAGCGTAAAACTTGTTATTCTGAATTTATTTAAAACTTCTTTTATAGCAAAATTAAAATGATATTGCCCCCACTGACATATAATGCAAGTTACCGGCCATAAAAATGTCAACTCGATCAATAACTACTCAAAAATTACGATAAGAAATCAAAGAGATGTCCACACTATTATCATCAACAAGGAATCAACCGCCTACTGGACAGGCCTAATCGAAAGTACCTCGACATGCTGCGGTACCAAACATTCACAAGCACAGTCTCTTTTCTTTGGAGCCATATTGAATGTAATAAATCTCAACAGTTTTATTTGCTAAAGTGACTCAGGATTTCCTCTCGCCCTCAGATCCAAAGAAACCACGTGAATAAAATCCAAATACATAAACACTTCTACTTTTCATTGTAAACTGTTGAACATTATAATAACGCTGCATTAAAATATTATTTTCATTGATCGCTGACTTAATTGTTACATGTACACATGTTTATTTAAAAAAGACGTCAACATCAAACTTTTATCAGAAGGTCAGGCCTACGTAAAAAAAAAATAATACTCGGTCAATAGTTGTTATTTTGTTTGAATGGCAAAACCATTATTAATTGTACACTATAATCCCTTCTAAAACAATTTTCGCCCATGTTTTCTTTTATTAAAAAATGCCCTTTGTAGTATACATGAATCGATTATAAGTGCACTGATTTTCCCGCGTAAGGAAGATTAATCAGTACGACACCAGAGCCATGGATTCAACATAAATTCAATCAAGCCTTGGGAATAAATACACCATATCAACTCGTTGGATAGACCAAATATCAAATCACGCAATACAGATATCCTCTGTATCTCCCTCACTTTCATGCAATAAATTGTTTGTTATACCGAAACAAAGCAAGACTACAAAAATGCATTTGAAATTGGAGTCCGCTCATCTCTACATTGTACGTAGCTGAGATCGCCCTCATGGTAACACCGCGCCGTCAACGTATTAGAAGGTACGAACAACAAAATACAGTGATATGATAACCAGTTTTTTTGTAGTTCCATTCTCCTTGAATGCTGATTTACTTGCTTGTTTTGTATCAACCAAAACCAGGCGATTTAACTGTGTATCAGAGAACCGTATATTTTGTGCCTTACGAACTATTAAAGTACTATGACTCGGACTTATGATGACGTCACAATAAACGTCGACTACTTTGACCGATCGGAATTCCTCGAATGTCTCGCGCACTCGACATAGAGTCAAGTGCACGAGGCATTCGAGGAGTTTCGATTGCTACCTGGAAAATGTCGAAAACTGCCCAATGGGTGAAATATGATGGGGAAATATGATTATGAAGTTCTGTCATCCCTGGCACGTGACTGTCTAAACCAATCAGATTACGTGTTGCATAGAATTCTCATACTGAGATATATTAATATTTTTTTGTCAAATAGCTTCTTCATTTCATTTTATTAAATATTTATTTATTATTCATATTTTATACTTGTTTATTTTTTGTTGAATAAATTCATATAGATATCATAGAATTGGAAAGCTTTTCTATTCGGTATTCCCAATCTATGAATAGCGATATGAATGCGAAGCACCCAGAGGAATCCACAACATTCAAATTGAGAGTAGTTCTGGTGATTCATTTTCCTTGGATACTGTTTACCACTAACTTTTCAACCAATGAAAAAGCGTGTAACATGTAAAATTAAATGATTTTAATATCATTTGACCACCAATGTTTTGATATTTGATATACAAAACTACATACCGACTATATGTATATTCAATAAAGACCAGATTGCCACATATTTAGACGTTGTTTATAAAGGACAAGTACTACATCTATACGATGTCACTATATCAGTACTACATCTATACGACGTCACTATATCAGTACTACATCTATACGATGTCACTATATCAATACTACATCTATACGATGTCACTATATCAGTACTACATCTATACGATGTCACTATATCAGTACTACATCTACACGATGTCACTATATCAGTACTACATCTATACGATGTCACTATATCAGTACTACATCTATACGATGTCACTATATCCGTACTACATCTATACGATGTCACTATATCAGTACAACATCTATACGATGTCACTATATCAGTACTACATCTATACGATGTCACTATATCAGTACAACATCTATACGATGTCACTATATCAGTCATGGTATTCTTCAAGTCAAACATTGACCACTTTGTAAACATCAAACAAGCACTTACAAAATGAGTGTGTGTGTGTGTGTGGTGTTGGTGGTGGTAGGGGGTGTCAATTCATTATGATGATGGAATTAAGCCAAACAAAACCTGACAATGAATACCAGAGAATGAAAAACACTTTTACATTATATCTTACTATGTATTCCGTTTCAAAGGTTAAAAGTCTTGAATCAAAGTCAATAAATTTACATAACTTCAGTTACATTAACATACACATTTACTTTGCACATCTGTTAACTAGTGTCATGTCAACTTGTTCCACCCAAGAAGAAGTTTCACAGTTAACCTGAAATTGTTAATAAAATGCATTTCTTTCAGTCAAATTATTTTTGGGTCAAGTGTAATATTTTCATGAAAGTCTTTTGAAACACCTTTTAATGTATATACATGTATAGTAACATGGGTTATATATTGAATATTCAATGTATAACACAATTTATGTATTTTGAATTAAAAAACAAACACACAAGCTTATGGAATGGAAAATATTTGCATCTATGAATCTGCCTGATTTATTTCCTACCTTCACCAGGAATGACACAAAACTTTACAAGCCTACACTTTCATCACGATTAATGGAAAACGTTGATTATTTCTAGAGAACTTTTAAATTTCTTCACAACACATAAAAATATTTGATATCTGGTATAAAACTAGAGATGTTGCATTTATCAGAAATATGAACTAGTACAGTTTCGTGTGGACCGAATCCTTCATCATTTAACATTAATATCAAGACGTCTTCCTATGTGAAAAAAAATACCACATGATATTCAAATATCCTGCTATCGTAAATATGTGTGAAAACAGTATCATATGTTGCTGTGGCAGAAACCCACAAATGATAGCGGAAAGTAGTCAAATTTTTTTTAGATACAAAATTCCAAATGAATAAATTTACACTTACATCGAACCATTTCCTCCACCTGATAGATCCGCCATTTTGTTTCTAACAAATGTTAAGTTAGAAACTGGATTTTACAGAGAAATAAAAACAAAAATCAAAATAAGTTTGCCGCAAAAATATTTCATAATTTTAGTGGGTCAGTCGCATTAGGCAAAACAAAAATGTTTTTCATTTTGGCCCGACACTGAATTACAAAACTTGGATAGGCGCCTTCATTTTCTTTGGTACTCACTTTAAAATATGTCTTGTTCAGACGATTCTTTATTGGAGACTTCATAAGAACACCACGTGGTTTTGAGTTCGTGGTTGTTCGTGTGACTGATGGTATCAATGTCGATTATATAAGACGAA
Source organism: Ostrea edulis (assembly GCF_947568905.1). Taxonomy (NCBI): domain Eukaryota; kingdom Metazoa; phylum Mollusca; class Bivalvia; order Ostreida; family Ostreidae; genus Ostrea; species Ostrea edulis. Next base: position 38,257,574 of record NC_079172.1, on the reverse strand, counting down.
TAATAATCTTTCCTGTCCTTTTCAATCCCTGCCAGGACCTTTCTATTCCAGAAACAGATAACCTTCTTTAACTGGTAGCGTGAATCCGCAAATCGTATTCCAGAAACAGATAACCTTCTTTAACTGGTAGCGTGAATCCGCAAATCGCCAAACATATATGAAAGGATTCAATACCCTTTTAACAAGAACTGGCAAAAATGCATAAAGATATAATGATCTGTCTTCGCTGTTGGAAAAGAATATAAAAACGACGAGTGCTGGTGTACACAATAACATCACGCTCCCTGTGATTATAGAAATCTTCATAATTATTTCCCGTTGATCTTTATATTTTAATATGCTCAAAATACCAGCATAAATGGCAATATTTGAAATTCCAATCATGGCAAAGGGAAACTTTCCTATGATATTTACAGTGTTATTGTTCCAGATAATCAAAGAACCACAGTGTATTCCCAGGAAGTCTTCTTTATTGTGAAATGTAAGATATGTAATCACAGCACAAATCACAGGCGTCGATAAAACGAGGAGTTTGATTTTTCTATTTGTTACGCGTATGTAGTACTGGATTCCAAACTACAGCGCCAGAAAACGATCCACATTTACCTGATCAGGATATGGGGCTCACGGCGGGTGTGACCGGTCAACAGGGGATGCTTACTCCTCCTAGGCACCTGATCCCACCTCTGGTGTGTCCAGGGGTCCGTGTTTGCCCAACTATCTATTTTGTATTGCTTGTAGGAGTTATGAGATTGATCACTGTTCGTTATCTTCACCTTGCATTCAACAAGGGGACCATTAAAATAGACATTGTTATCAAGAACAATAGTGAATACTTCCTAAAACGGCATTGCAGGTAAATCTCGTAAAGGTACCCTGGGACTGCATATATCAGTCCACACAGCAGGTCCGTAAAACATAGCGATGATATAAGTATCCGTATTTGGCTCAAAATATTTTTGCATTGAATTAAGATAAGAAACGCAAACAAATTTTCGAAGACGATAAAAAGTCCAACAAATGATGTTATCTGATCGTTTGTCTCTTAGCTCAGTGATGTGATGTTTCTTGAAGCGGATCCGTTTCCTAGAATCATGCCTAGTACATGTATAGCAGTATCGATGTATAGTTTTGAAAATACCCAAAAGACATAAGTCATGTACAGCGCAGTTGTGTTGCACACCGTCTAGGATTAAAGACATAAATCATGTTCATTTCAGTTTGAGACATTCTAGAATTGAATACCTATGGTACATTTAGTTTTGACGTCTGCACATATGTCATGACAATGACTTTAGTTTGGAAAGCAAAGGAAGGAGAGGTACTCATTGATTATGAAGTCGGAGGATACAAGTATGATTATTAGAAAAATATTTCTTGCTAGTACAGATAACGAGAGAGGAGGAGTATAGTAGATAAGGGATGGTATTTTATTTATACAACCAGTATCGGATTAAATGATAAATAAGAGGATATTGAGATCATTTGACGAATAGAAACATCCATTGATTCAGACACAGGCTCTTGACGTTTTAAATAAATTATCTTCGAATAATGGTGTAGGAAGTACATGAGAATAGACATGGGGCCAGCATAACCTCTCACATAGAAAGACATGGAAATAGACAGGGAACCAGCATAACCTCTAACATAGAAGGGCATGAGAATAGACAGGGAACCAGCATAACCTCTCACATAGAAGGGCATGAGAATAGACAGGGGACCAGCATAACCTCTCACATAGAAGGGCATGAGAATAGACAGGGGACCAGCATAACCTCTCACATAGAAGGGCATGAGAATAGACAGGGGACCAGCATAACCTATCACATAGAAGGGCATGAGAATAGACAGGGAACCAGCATAACCTCTCACATAGGAAGACCCGAGAATAGACAGGGAATATGAGTTACCGTACTTATACTGGATTCCTAAAGTACATAAAACCCTTAGAAACAAAGATACATTGCTGGATCCAGTAAGTGCTATACCAAGTCCCTATCTTTGCTCCTCACGAAAATATTAACAGCTGTGAAGGAGAAACTTAAAACTTACTGTGCGACTACATATACAAGTAGTGGTGTTAATCAAATGTGGATTCTAAAAATTTCCAAAGAACTTTTAGTAAACTTGAAATCGCATAACGTTTCCCAATTCAATAACATCAAAACATATGACTTTTGAACACTTTACACGACCATTCCTCAGGAAAAATTAAAGACTTGACTTTTTGACATCATAGACAGTTATTTCTTCAACAAAATTGGAAAACGGAAATACTCATATCTAGTTATCAGTCATCCAAAAAATTATTTTGTTAAACACCACTCCGATTCCACACACAAGTACTCTGAAGTTAAAATGAAAAATATGGTGGAGTTCCTCATTGACAATATTTTCGTGGTCTTTGGTGATCGGGTCTTCCAAAAGTCTCTTGGAATTCCCATGGACACGAATTGCGCTCCTTTGTTAGCTGACCTGTTTTTATATTCCTACGAAGCAAAATTTATTAAACAAAACTTCTACGCGAGAAGAAAAAATATCTTGCTATGGCCTTCAATTCGACATTTAGTTATATCGACGACGTTTTGTCTATTACCAATAATAACTTTTCTTCATGAAAGGTGAAGATAACGAACAGTGATCAATCTCATAACTCCTACAAGCAATACAAAGTAGATAGTTGGGCAAACACGGACCCCTGGACACACCAGAGGTGGGATCAGGTGCCTAGGAGGAGTAAGCATCCCTTGTTGACCGGTCACACCCGCCGTGAGTCCCATATCCTGATCAAGTAAACGGAGTTATCCGCAGTCAAAATCAGTGTGCCAAGAACGGCTTAACAATCGGTATGTCAATTTAATATATTCCTGTGAGCTCGAAATAAAAGATACTACAGAGTCGTTCACTTCTGCTTCATACTTAGATATTTTATTGATAGTAGTCATTAACGGTACACTGACAACTCAACAGTATGACAAACGGGATGATTTCAGCTTTTCCATCGTCAACTTCACATATTTATGTAGCAATATTCCATTATCACCTGCAAATTGTGTTTATATCTCTCAACTGATTCGATACACAAGAGTTTGTTCTGCGTATGGTCAGATTTGAAATCGAGGCAAGCTACTGACAAACAAGTTGATGGTACAGGGGTTTCCACAGTCTCGATTAAAGTCAGCATTTCGAAAATTCAGTGGTCGTTATAACTATCTAGTTCGTCAATACACCCTATCTTTGGGTCAAATGCTGTCTGACGTGTCCCACACCGATTGTTAGACTGTTCTTGTCACACTGATTTTGACTACGGATATCTCCCTTTACCTGATTATAGGCGTTATGGGATTGATTACTGTTCGTTATATTCACTTTTCACAAGGAACTAGTACATAAGAATAGACAGGGGGCCAGCATAGCCTCTCACATAGAAGTACATGAAAATAGACAGGGAACCAGCATAACCTCTCACATCCAAAGACATGAGAATAGACAGGGAACCAGCATAACCTCTCACATAGAATGACATGAGAATAGACAGGGAACCAGCATAACCTCTCACATCCAAAGACATGAGAATAGACAGGGAACCAGCATAACCTCTCAGATAGAAGGACATAAGAATAGTCAGGGAACCAGCATAACCTCTCACATAGAAGGACATGAGAATAGACTGGGAACCAGCATAACCTCACACATAGAAGTACATGAGAATAGACAGGGAACCAGAATAACCTCTCACATAGAAGTACATCAGAATAGACAGGGAACCAGCATAACCTCTCACATAGAAGTACATCAGAATAGACAGGGAACCAGCATAAACTCTCACATACAATGACATGAGAATAGACAGGAAACCAGCATAACCTCTCACATAGAAGTACATCAGAATAGACAGGGGACCAGAATAACCTCCCACATAGAAGGACATGAGAATAGACAGGGAACCAGCATAACCTCTAACATAAAAGGACATGAGAATAGACAGGGGACCAGAATAACCTCTCACATAGAAGGACATGAGAATAGACAGGGGACCAGCATAACCTCTCACATAGAAGTACATCAGAATAGACAGGGAACCAGAATAACCTCTCACATAGAAGGACATGAGAATAGACAGGGGACCAGAATAACCTATCACATAGAAGGACATGAGAATAGACAGGGAACCAGAATAACCTCTCACATAGAAGTACATCAGAATAGACAGGGAACCAGAATAACCTCTCACATAGAAGTACATGAGAATAGACAGTGGACCAGCATAACCTATCACATAGAAGTACATGAGAATAGACAGGGGACCAACATAACCTATCACATAGAAGTACATGAGAATAGACAGGGGACCAACATAACCTCTCACATAGAAGTACATGAGAATAGACAGGGGACCAGCATAACCTCTCACATAGAAGTACATGAGAATAGACAGGGGACCAGCATAACCTCTCACATAGAAGTACATGAGAATAGACAGGGGACCAGCATAACCTCTCACATAGAAGTACATGAGAATAGACAGGGGACCAGCATAACCTCTCACATAGAAGTACATCAGAATAGACAGGGAACCAGGATAACCTCTCACATAGAAGTACATGAGAATAGACAGGGGACCAGCATAACCTCTCACATAGAAGTACATGAGAATAGACAGGGGACCAGCATAACCTCTCACATAGAAGTACATGAGAATAGACAGGGGACCAGCATAACCTCTCACATAGAAGTACATGAGAATAGACAGGGGACCAGGATGACCTCTCACGTATGTTCTTTCAAATTCGTTTCACTCAAATGGACACATTATTTAAAACCATATATTGCAACGCATCATATAGGATAGGAAGCGAGGCGATCAGATTTAAACACATGATCATGTACATATATCAATTCTTTGTTATCTATAACATTCTTAATGCACCTCCCTATATGAATTCACTTTGTTGAAAGAAATGTGAAGATAATGAGTAGTGATCAATCTTATACCGCCTATAAGCAATACAAAATAAATAGTTGGACAAACACGGGGCCCTGGACAGACCAGAGGTGGGATCACCTGGGAGGATTAAGCATCCACTTTTGACCGGTCACACCCTCCGTCAGCCGTATATCTTCATCAGGTAAACGGAGTTATCCGTAGTCAAAATCAGTGTGACAAGAACGGTCTAAGAATAGGTATGAATCACGTCAAAAAGCATTTGACCTAAATGATAGATTGTACTGGCAAACTAGATCGTTATAATGACCACATAATTTGCAAAATGCTGACTTTACCCGAGACTATTGATACCCCTGCACTATCAACATGTTTGTCAGTAGCCTGCCTCGATTTAAAAACTGACCATGCACAGAACAACATCTTGCGTATCGAATCAGTTGAGAAATATAAAAACCATATGCAGGTGAGAATGGAATGTTGTTCCATAAATATGGGAAGTTGACGATGGAGAAGCTGAATCCTCTCGTTTGTCATAAAATTGAGTTGTTAGTTTGCCATTAATATCTACTTTTCAATAAAACGTGTACGTATGAAGCAGAATTGGACGACTCTGTGGCGACTTTTATTTCGAGTTCATAGGGATATATTAAATAGACGCTTGAACGAAAATCATTATTGTTAATAGCTAAAATGTCGATTCATCCAAATGTCGAATTGAAGACCACAACAGGAAATTTTTTCTTCTCACGTTGACGTTTTTGAATAAATTCTGCTTCATAGGAATATAAAAATAGACCAGCTAACAAAGGGGCACAAAATGTGCCCATGGAAATTCCAACAGACTGTTCGTAAACCTGATCAGCAAAGACCACGAAGATATTGTCAATGATCAACTCTAGCGTATTTTTTTGATTCTAACTTCAGAGTACTTGTGCGCGGAATCAAAGTAGTGTTCAACAAATTAATTTTTTGGATGACTGATCACTATATATAAATGTTTGCATTTTCTATTTTTGTTGAAGAAGCAACTGTCTATGATGTAAAAAAGCCAAGCCTTTAATTCATCGTGAGGAATGGTCGTGTAAAGTGTTGAAAAATCATACGTTTTGGTGTTGCTGATTGCAGAAAAGTTTTGCAATTTCAAGTTTACCAAAAGTTCTTTAGAAATATTTAGAATTCACATTTGATTTACACCGTCGCGGTGGTCTAGAATTTAGAGCGTTCGCCACGCATGCGGAAGGCTGGGAATCGAATTCCGGCCTCCACAGACCTAAGTCGTCAAAACAGGTAGTGGCAGTTCCATCGCCAAACGTTCAGCATCAGGTGTGAATGTCACGGGTCCTCAAAGATTACCTTAAAAACGGATGCCCCGTGTCACAGTGGGTGTGGCACGCTAAAGAACCCTCACTGCTCAATTGTCATAAGGGCCGAGCAAAGGCCTAATTTTGAAGGGTTTCTATGACGTTTAGGAATCCAGCATACGAAGTACACTAACTCATATTCATCCGACTCATTGACTGGGATGTTAAATGTGTCTAAACTGAATCATGATTTTGAAGCATTTCATCTTTTGAAAGGGCAGTTTGAGTATAAGTACGATTACTAAAAGTGGAATTAATGCCAAGTTCCTTTAAAATACAGTTGTTATACTGAGCCTTACAAAGACAATGTTGTTACATGCTTTGTCAGCTGGAACCAAAAGATATTCCTCATGTAACCTATCTAACTCTTTTATCACTTCAGGTTTACTAAATATAGAAGGATAAACGGTACGTACCTTTGTTGTAATATGTCTAGTGTGGGACTTTAATATTCCTCTTATATTTTTAATCCATTCTGACGATGTATCGACTTGTTTCTTTTTATATTTAGCCCATCGCCTGGCATAATCTTCGACAGAATGCATAGAGATGAAGTTCTGTCGCCAATTGAAAGACCGGGGTTCTCTGAATTGAGGGCTTTTCGAAATAAGTGATTTCAGGTCCTCATTTTCAACTACATCAACAATAATGACATGTTCAGCTGAACTATAATTGAAAGAAGACGAGGAACAAGAACACGTAGGTGAATTAAGTATAAAATGGTCTATATCTATGCACTGCAAAGTTTGTTTATAATCAAAAAGTTGGATGAAATAGTAGAATTATATCTGTAGGATATACAGAGTGTAAACTTGAACTTGAAATATGTTAAAATACAAGACTGAATTTTTTTTATGACGAAGAATGTTGCTTATGTTGACTGCATCTATTCCTTTGGTAGAAAATTTGAGTTTAAGGAACTGGTGGCATGATTCGAAAGGAATACCATCCATAACCCGCTGTGGTTTAAATAGCCAGTGATGGGCAACATCTATAATCATAGAGTTCAGTCTATATTCTTGTGTTGAAAATCCCAAGTATAGACTAGCTTTGGTTTCTTCAAATAACGAATTCAAAACTCTCAATGGAATAGAGTAAGGTTTTGTGCGAATATAATGTGGTCCTAATTGTCTGTTGACATAAGGTAAAAGTGAATCAATAGTGTCATCGTGTATACTTGGTCTTCTGTATGAACAAAATCTTTGGCTGTGTTTACGTCTTTGTGTATTTGGGAAAAGTCCCATCACATTCCTATTAATTCCGTGTAGACAAATCAAACTTCCTACATTGTATACGTTATCATTGTATCCGTTTGGAAATGCAGTACCTAGAGTCCTGATCCAGTGATCTTCTCGTTCTCTACAAAAAGGGGTACTTAGATTATCTTTATTTTTTTCATTTGGAGGTTGAATGTGTATTTGAATTGTTGATACAGATATAAACAAAACTATCCGTTAACACGTGCTAAATGTAAATTTCATAGGAACACAAAACTAGAAACTTTTTAAGATTTACGTGTGTATTAAATTGTTATGGGTCAGAACAAACCCTTAATAGCGCAGTAGAATTTACTAACAAAGTCAATTAAATAATTACTAAGATTTATTGATAATTGAAAGAAAATTATAATAGCAAAGAATTAAGTTACGATAGGTGAACAATAACAAAGTCCATGCCGAGATGAATCTACACACAAAACAGTTATTTCCGAAATCCTAGTTCCCAGTTATAAAATAATCCAAATGTATAAAGTGTTTGTCCAACCAGAGCTTTTCATCATAAAAATTCATTGTATTTATAATAAGAATGAATTTTCTAGTACATTCTTGAACGACACAATTATACAACAACTACGTTATCCTTCTACTAAAGAAATAAGTATCGAATTCTAGAATAATCTAGGTCACGGGTGGGAATATAGTGCAAGTAGTACACAACAATATTTATAGAAGTAACTAAGTGTACGAAAATGAGATGTATAAAATTCCGATTATGGCAAACAAAATTCTAGACTTTGATATCATTTGTCAACTACTCTTTTGAGATTTGGAATGAAAAATACATACATACATAATTACATACGTATACTAGTCTCTAAAGACAACCAGATTGTTACATGTTTAGACGTCATTCATACACGACAAGTACTACATCGATACGATGTCAGTATATATATATCAGTCATAATATTCTTAAAGACATTTTGTTTAGAATACCAAACTATTTTATGAAATCAATTTTGCAACATGTACAATAATCCTGTAAACATTGATCACTTTGTAAACACCAAATCAAACACCAATAAAATGTGTCTGTGGGGGGATGGATACGTTGTTTGTCAATTCATTTTTAAAGATGAAATAAAGCGAAACAAAATCTGGCATTTGAATACCAGATAATGAAAAACGCTTTTACATTATATCTTCCTGTGTACTCTGTTTCAAGGGTTAAAAGTTTTGAATCAAAGTCAATAAATTTGCATAACTTCAGTTACATTAACATGCACATTTACTTTGCATATCTGTTAACTAGTGTCATGTCAACTTGTTCCACCCAAGGAGAAGTTTCACAGTTAACCTGAAATTGCCAATAAAATGCATTTCTTTCAGTCTAATTATTTTTGGGTCAAGTGTAATATTTTCATGAAAGTCTTTTGACACACCTTTTAAAGTATACAGTTTTGTTTTTAAAAAATTTGTAAATAGTAAAACATGGGTTATATGTTGAATATTCAATGTATAATACAATTTATGGAGTTTGAATTATAAACAAATACATAAGCCTGTGATACAGGAAATATTTGCATCTATGGATCTGCCCGCATGATTCCCTGCCTTGAGCAGGAATGATAGAAAACTTGATACGCCTACACTTTCATCACGATTAATGAAAAACGTTGATTATTTCTAAAGAACTTTTAGATTTCTTCACAACCCCTTAAAATTATTTGATATCTAGTTTAGAAATACAGATGTTGCATCTATCAGATATATGGACTGTTACTATGTCATTTTCGTGTAGACTGAGTCTTTCATCATTTAACATTGATATCAAGACGTCCTCCTATGTGCAAGGAACATGACATTCAATTATCCGGCAGTTGTGAATATGTTTGGCAACAGAACCATGTTTTGTTGTGGTAGAAAAACACAGATGTTAAGTAACGTTTCCAAATTTCTCTGAAATACAAAAGTCCAAATAAAATTCCAACATTTCCATGGTGCAAATCTTGAGCCTCATAGATCCCGCATTTTGATTGTAACAAACGGTTAAGTTCGAAACTGGATTTTACAGGGAAATAAAAAAAAAAAAAATGAAAATAATGTGGTCCCCGAAAATTTTTCCAGGCGGTGGAATTTTAGTGGGTCGGTCGCATTAAAGAAAACAAAAATGATTTTGATATTGGCCCGACGCTGAATTACAAAACTTAAAAAGACGTCTTCATTTTCTTTGGTTTTCACATTGGTGCTCGTATTTGTTAGTATGGTTGACGACATCAATGTCGATTATATAAGACGAATAATAATGTTTCCTGTCCGCTTCAATCTTTGCCAGGACCTTCCTATTCCAGAAACAAAGAGCCTTCTTTAACTGGTAGCGAGAATCTGCAAATCGCCAAACATATATGAAAGGATTCAATACGCTTTTAACAAGAACTGGCAAAACTGCATAAAAATATAATGACTTGTTGGGAAAGAATATAAAAACGACGAGTGCTGGTGTACACAACAACATCACGCTCCCTGTGATTATAGAAATCTTCATAATTATTTCCCGTTGATCTTTATATTTCAACATACTTAAAATACCTGCATAAGTGACTATATTTGAAATTCCAATCACGACAAAGCATAACTTTCCGATGATGTTTACTATGCTATTGTTCCAGCTAATCAAAGAACCACAGTATATTCCGAGGGAGCTTTTTTCATTGTGAAATGTAAGGTATGTAATCACAGCACAAATCATAGGCGTCGAAAAAACGAGGAGTTTGATTTTTCTATTCGTAACCCGTATGTAGTACTGAATTCCAAAATACAGAGCCAGAAAACGATCCACATTCAACAAGGTGACCATTAAAATGGACATTGTTATCAAGAACAATAGTAAGTACTTCCTAAAACGGCATTGCAGGTAAATCTCATAAAGGTACCCCGGTATTGCATAGATCAGTCCACACAGCAGGTCCGTGAAACATAACGATGATACGAGTATCCGTATTTGACTCAAGATATTATTGCATCGAATTAAAATAAGATACGCAAACAAATTTTCGAAGACGATAACAAGTCCAACAAATGATATTATCTGATCCTTTGTCTCATATCTCAGTGATGTGATGTTTCCTGAGTCGGATACGTTTGCTAGAGTCATGGCTTTGTACATTCATACAGCAGCATCGATATAGTTTTGAAAATACCCAGAGACGTAACTCATGTACACTGCAGTTGTGTTTCACACCGCCTAGAATTGAATACCTGTCATATGTCTAGTTTTGACGTCCGCGTAGATTCTATTTAAGGTACATTGTAGATCGATCCTTATTTGATGTCATAGGTTCTTTTAAAAAAAATATTCATCAAATTAAACTTTGCACATGATAGAAATGTAATCCGGGTTAGAATAGGACCTCAATACCTCTTGTTTGTCATTAGAGGCGACTAAATGGGGGCGGTCCTTCGGCTGAGACCACAAAGACTGAAGTCCCATGCCACAGGAAGTTTCTTTTCGACAAATGATCTCATTATCCTCTTATTTATCATTTCACTGAAATATAAATGCAATACCACCCCTATTCCACTATAACCATTTTCTCTTTATGGTTATTAACAAGAAATTATTTCCTAATAATCACACTTATACTTTATAATCAATGAGGACCTCTCCTTCATTTGCTATTTAAAGTAGCTCCATCCTCATATGACTTATGAAAAGTGAAGATAACGAACAAACATCAATCTCGCAACTCCTATAAGAAATGCAACATAAAGAGTTGGGCAATCACGGACCCTTGAATACACCAGAGGTGTGATCAAGTGCTTAGAAGGAGTAAGCATCCCATGTCAACCGGTCACACCCGCCGTAAGAGCTATGTCTTGATCAGGTAAACGGAGTAATCCGTTGTCAAAATAAGTCTGCCAAGAACGGTCTAACAATCGGTATGCATGTAGATATGTACATATATGTTCTGATTGCTTACCTTTGTGATATTTAGCAGTTTAATGTTTCCTGTGATACCCGATTTAAGAGTTCTGTATAGCTTATGTTATTTGTTTTATATTGTATACAGTGTCGACGTTAAATAAAAAAAATTACTTTACATTCACAGAGCCTCTCCCCTCTGGTCGGCACGGGTTCGAATCCCGCTCGCGCTGGTAGGTGAGAAAGTTTTCCAGTTGATTTTCGGAAGGTCGGTGGTCTCTTCCCAGGTACATTGTATCTGGATTCTCTCTTCCACCAACAAAAACAGGGTCCCACCATATAACTGAAAAATTGTTGTTGAGTGTGGCGGAAAACATCGAAACAATCAAACAATAAATTCACAGAAAACTAATTTAAAAGATAAAATAACTGATCCCCTAATGCCTACTACTATTACTATCGCAGAAACTAATTTAAAAGATAAAATAACAATTTCTCTAATGCCTACTACTATTACTATCCCAGACAACTAATATAAAAGATAAAATAACAATTTCTCTAATGCCTACTACTATTACTATCGCAGAAACTAATTTAAAAGATAAAATAACAATTTCTCTAATGCCTACTACTATTACTATCCCAGACAACTAATATAAAAGATGAAATAACAATTTCTCTAATGCCTACTACTATTACTATCCCAGATAACTAATATAAAAGATGAAATAGTTCATGCCCTCATGCATACTACTATTATCATCCCAGAAAACTAATTCAAAAAACTAATTCAGAAGATAAATTAACTGATCTTCTCATGCATATTACTATTACTATGACAGAAAACTAATTCAAAAGATAAAATAACTCATCCCCTCATGCGCACTACTGTAACTATCCCAGAAAAATAATTCAAAAGATAAAACAACTGATCCCCTCATGCATAACACTATTATAATCCCAGAAAACTACTTTAAAAGATAAAATAGCTGATCCCATCTTGCATACTACGATCACAATCTCAGAATACTAACTCTAAAAATATACTTACTGATCCCCTGATACTTACTACTATTGCTATCGCAGAAAACTAATTTTAAAGATATGATAACTGATCCCTTCATGCATACTACTATTACTATCACAGAAAACTAATTTAAAAGATAATAATAGGTGATCTCTTGTGTACTACTATTACTATCCCAGAAAACTAATTCAAAAAATAAATTAACTGATCCTCTCATGCATACTACTATTACTATGACAGAAAACTAATTCAAAAGAGAAAATAACCCATCCCTTCATGCGTACTACTATCACCATCAAAGAAAACTAATCGAAAAGATAAAATAACTGATCCTCTCATGCGTTCTACTGTAACTATCCGTGGTAAAACATCACCGTTCATTCTTCCATGTGTCAGAATAATGCTTAGTATAGTATATGTACCATTGATAGATATGGTCTTAATCTGTTTCCCTCAAACAAAGAGAAATTATTTACGACACTAGATAACACCGCTTTGCCGAGAATAGGAAGCAAAGTGCTGATATTCGAAAAATAAAGAATAGGGAATTAATTTTGAAGCAATTAAACACCCACATTTTTAGCAACAGTTAATTTCTCAAACGACATTTCTTTGACATATCCATCTTAAACTCTTTCATATTTCCTTTTATCATGTTTTTGAAAATTCGGTCATTTATCTAAGCGACAGCTGCTGAACACCATGATCTTAAAACATGTAAACCGAAGTTTTTCTTTGGTCAATTATTATTATTATTATACATGTATTTAGCGCTTTATCCAATGTAGACAATTACCCTAAAGCGCTTTACATGTAAAACAATAAACAAACTAAAACAAAGAACAATCAATACATAACAGAAAAGAGCATAAAATAATACTAAACTGAGATTGAATATGTAAACATCAAATTACAGATAAAATGTGAGCTTAAAAGATATATTTTAAGCATGTTTTTTTTTAAACAGCTAACGAAGTTTCGACACGAAGATCCAACGTGAGGCAGTTCCATATAGTTGATGAAGAAACATGAAACCGTCTTTCGCCATACAGTTTATTAAAGGAATTTCCCGGAGGGCTGAAAAGATAATGTACGTTGTATATATTACAGGTATCTAAGTCTAAAGGAATTCTATCTTTTCAAATAAGTAATCTGTCTGAGGAGAAAGTAATCTGCAGAACGCCTCATTCTCGCTATGTCTAAGTATCTACACAAGATACTGAAAAAGACAAAATCCATTAGAACTGTTCGTAAGTTTTAAAGGATAACTGTGTGGCGAGAACCAAAATAATGACTTGAACAAAACTTACGCGGGTCGGACGTAAATTAGTCCGGAAGGAAAATTGTAAGTATTTAGTTCCGACCGGAATGAATAACAACCCGGAACGTAAATTTTGTGATTAAAAAAAGAACCTTTATTATATTCATTTGTTTCACTTATAGAGATAAATATGGAAAAATGTTACTAATGAAATGAGATTTCCTTAATGTTTACATTTCTATGACCCGTCATAAATACGGAATGTCCATGACATTAAGATACAATAAGATAAAAATATCTTGAATAGTAGTAATCTTGAATAGTTTCTTTGACTGTTAAATATATGTTGTCAAAGAAACTATTCAAGATACTTTTATCAAACCATATATGCTGATACATCTTGGTGATTTATTTATCTATCTAACTATTTAACTAAATCAATAATTTTACCTTGATATTTCGTTTGACCTTGAACTAACTTTTCCCTATTTGGTGTTTGGCTTCAACTCGACGTGTTTGGCTTCAGCTCGACATTTAGATATTTAGATATATTGGCGACGTTTTATCTATTAACAATAATCATTTTCATTCAATTGTCAATTCGATATATACTGTATCCCTGTGTACTGAAAAAAAAACAACCACAGTCTTCCACATCTGCTTCTTACTTATATATTCCATTAGAAATGACAATTGACGACAAACTAAAAAGTCAACTTAGCGACAAATGGAATTATTTCAGCTTCTCCATCGTCAACTTCGTATCCTATATTTATCAATATGTAGAAATATTCTATATCATCTGCATGGTGTTTATATCTTTCAACTGATTCGATACGCAAGAGTTTGTTCTGCTTGTGATCAGTTTTCAAATCGAGACAGGCTATTAGCAAATAAGGTGATGTTACAGGGGTTTCAACATTCTCGTTTAAAGTCAGCATTTCGCAAATCATATGGTCGTTATAACGATCTAGCTAGTCAACACAAACTATCATTTTGTTAAATGTTGTCTGATGCTTTTCAAACCAATTGTTAGGTCGTACTTGACACATTGATTTTGACTACGAATTGCTCCGATTACTTGACCAAGACAGGTCTCAAGGCGGTTGACAAAGGGTGCTTACTCCTCCTAGGCATCTGATTTCACATCTGGTAAGTCTAGGGGTTCGTGTTTGCCCAACCCTTATTTTTTGCATTCCTCATAGGTGTTAAGAGATTGATCACTGTTCGTTATCTTCACCTTTCATTAAGAGTGAAATGAAAGGGTGATCCTTGAGTCAAAATATTAAAGATAAGAAAGTGACATTTTAAAAATACTTCATTTTTTCATAGGAATAATGTATTAGATTGATAAGTAAGAGTGATTAAAAGGTTTTTGTGTTAATCTATCACTTGTAAACAACTGCAATTTTATTGTATTAAAGGTTTTAGAGTAACCCAATAGGGAACGGTGCTTTAAAGGTTCTCTTTATTTTGTCGAAATGCGCATCTGGTGCATCAAAATTGGTACCGTACAAGTTTTACTTTATATACATTTGTAATATGACTCGGATTCACCTGTATAAAATGCAAGCACTAACACAACAAAGTGATTCCCTATGATAAAGCACTGTATTGCTCTTTTAATTCATTGAAATGGTGAAGTATCTTTTTCTCTCCATCATGTCCATTGAAAAGCTATAAAGTTTTCTCCTCAATAACCGTCTTCATTCATCCTTAATCTGCACAGTTTTCCAAAAAACAAAGATCAGAATCTTGATTGTTTCCCGCACGAAATGGAAACTTAACCCTCTCCATAATCTGAATTACTAAAAATGAATGACACGGATCAGGGTAACTGTTTCTTCTATTTCGACTGCAGAATAAAGTTGCGTAAGAATAGAAAGGTGAAGACAACGAACAGTGATCAATCTCATAACCCCTACAAGCAATACAAAATCGATAGTTGGACAAACACGGACCCCTGGACACACCAGAGATGGGATCAGGTGCATAGGAGGAGTAAACACCCCCTGTCGGCCGGTCACACCCGCCGTGAGCCCTATATCTTAATCAGGTAAACGGAGTTATCCGTAGTCAAAATCAGTGTGCCAAGGACGGACTAACAATCGGTATGAAACACGTCAGGCAACATTTGATCCAATGATAGGTTGTATTGACGAACTAGATCGTTATTACGACCATAGAATTTGCAAAATGCTGACTTTAATCGAGACTGTTGAAACTCCATTACCATCAACTTGTTTGTCAGTAGCTTGCCTCAATTTAAAACCTGGCTATACGCAGAACAAGCACTTGCACATGGAATCAATTGAGAAATATAAACACCATATGCAGATGATAATGGAATATTGCTACTTAAACATGGGAAGTTGACGATGGGGAAATCATCCTGTTTGTCATACAGTTGAGTTGTCAGTTTGTCTTTAATGTCTACTTTTAATAAAATATCTAAGGATGAAGCAGAAGTAGACGATTTTGCAGTGTCTCTTATTTCGAGCTCACTGGGATATATCAAATCGATATATGAATGAAAGTTATTATTGTTAATAGACAAAACGTCGTCGATATATCTAAATGTCGAATTGAAGGCAACAGCAAGAGAGTTTTTCTTCTCACATAGAAGTTTTTGAATAGATTCTGCTTCATATGAATATAGAAACAGGTCAGCTAACAAAGGAGCACAAATCGTGTCCATGGGAATTCCAACAGATTGTTGGAAGACATGATCACTAAATGCATTGTCGCTGTCATTTCTATCGAAAAGAGATATGATAAGTTAGAACTATGTGATGCACACTATCGAAAGAACTTTTGCTTGTATGCTTATATTTACTTTTTAAACCTTTGATAAAAAGTATTAAAATAATTAGAAAGGTTAATGTTATTTGCTTATAACTGAAAAACCTAATTACTGATTTCTTTTCGGCGTGTAAACACTGTCGAGCTTGGTGTCTGCATTCCGGCCCACACCCCACAGCCGAACCGAATCTCAGCCGATATTACGTTGCATTTATGAAACATCTTTTAAAAAATAATTCATTGCTTAGATATTTCTGTCGAGGTGTTTGCCAGACGATGGGCTAAATATGAAAAAGAAGAACTTGATACATTGTCAGAATGGGTTCAAAGTATAAGAGAAATACTAAAATTCCACATTAGACATATCAAAACAAGAGTAGGTACCGTCTATCCTTCTGTGTTTAGGAAACCAGAAGTGATAAAAGAATTGGATAGGTTACATGAGGAATATGTTTTGGTTCCAGCTGACAAATCTTGTAACAACATTGTCTTTGTTTTTTAAGGCTCATTATTACAATTATATTTTCAACGAAATTGGTATTAATTTCACTTTTGGTAATCGTACTTATACTCCAACTGCCCTTTCAAAAAACGAAATTCTTTAAAACTATGCTTCAATTTTAGATACATTTAATATTCCAGTCAATGGGTCGAATGAATATGAGTTACCGTACCTATACTGGATTCCTAAACTACATAAAAACCCTTACAAACAAAGATACATTGCTGGATCCATTGAATGTTCTACCAAACCCCTACCTTTGATCCTCGCGAAAATATTAACGGCTGTGAAGGAGAAGTTTCAAACGTATTGTGCGACCACATATGCCAGAAGTAGTGTAAATCAAATGTGGATTCTAAAAAAGTATAAAGAACTTTTAGTAAACTTGAGATCGCAAAACTTTCTAAAATCAACAACATCAAAATTGTTGAATTTTGAACACTTTACACGATCATTCCTAATGATAACTTAAGACTAGACTTTTTGACATCATAAACAGCTGCTTGTTTAAGAAAAATGGAAAACGCAAATATTTCAATCTAGTGATCAGTCATAAAAAAATTACTTTGTTAAACGCCACTCTGATTCCACGCACAAGTCCTCTGAATTTGAAATAAAAAATATGCTGGAGTTCCTCATTAACAATATCTTCGCAGTCTTTGGTAATCAGGTCTTCCAACAGTCTCTTGAAATTCCCATTGTCACGAATTGTGCTCCTTTGTTCGCTGACCTGTTTTTATATTCATATGAAGCAGAATTTATTCAAAAACGTCTAAGGGAGAAGAAAAACTCTCTTGCTGTTGCCTTCAAATCGATATTTAGATATGTCGACGACGTATTACAGACCCTGAAACGTGCTACTACACCTTAAAAACGAACCGAACCGTTCCGTGCAAAAAAACGAACCGTACCGTTCAAGAAACGTACCGTCCCGTTCAAGAAACGAACCGTATCGTTCAAAAAGCGTACCGTACCGTGCAGAAAGCGTGCAGGATAATATTATGCAAACCCCGCCCCCAAAAGCCCGAAAGCGTACCGTACCGTGCAGAAAGCGTGCAATTTATGTCACGTGACCCACTTTTTCAGCCACAGTATATTATTTTCACAATGGCGCCCGATGGGAAAGGAGGTCGTAGACTATCGCTGGCTATTCGAAGCATTATCCTCAAACATCACGAAGCTGGGTTATCAACTGTGAAAATCACCGAGATGCTTAAAACAAAGTACGATTTCAAAACTACGCGGCAAAGTGTTAGAAGATTTCTAATTCGCTATGAGACGAATGGTTGTCTACGTGAAGTGCAGAAAATAATCATTGTGTCATTTGCGACTTTAGTGTATTCAAAACAAAATTCACTTCTTCTTAAAAACTTTTCCAATTTAGGCACTGTAATTTATATCCGGAAACTTAATACGCTTTGTTTTTACACTTACGCACGCCCATGTCGGGGAGGAGTTCATGTAACAACTTTTTATAAAATCGTAAATTACATGTAATAAATGTCTGATGAGAAATGAAAAACAAATTGAAACGTAATAACAACCATTAAGACTTAGACTTAAGCAAATTCTAAAAACTTTTATTCATAACTTTTATGTACGTTATCAATATGGAATTATTCCATCGAAGCAATCAAAAATAACGTCTCATTTCTCCATGTGCACATTCTAACACAACCACAAATCCTGCAACCGATAATCAAAGAGCCGAATAAGACCGATCGAGTGAAAACAAACTATCGAAACGTACAATTTATACGAAGTCAAAGCGTTCAGGCCACGCCCACCTCATTAATAAAACGTGCAAACCGTTCACAAAGCGTGCAGCTATTTTTAGCAAACCGTACCGTGCAAGAAGCGAACCGTACCGTTCAAGAAGCGTACCGTACCGTGCAAGAAACGAACCGTACCATTCAAGAAACGAACCGTACCGTTCAGAAAACGAACCGTACCGTTCATAAAGCGTACCGAACCGTACCGTGCAACTGGTGTAGTAGCACGTTTCAGGGTCTGTATATATTAACAATAATTTTCATTCATATGTCGTTTCGATATATCCTAGAGAACTCGAAATGAAAGACACCGCAGAGTCGTCCACTTCTGATTTATATTTAGGTAATTTATAGAGAGTAGATATAAACGGCAAACTAACAACTCAACTTTATGACAAACAGGATAATTTCAGCTTCTCCATCGTCAACTTCCCAAATTTATGTAGCAATATTCCATTATCACCTGCGTATGGTGTTTATATCTCTAAACTGATTGAATACACAAAAACTGGTTCTACTTATGGTCAGTCTTAAAATCGAAGCAGGCTACTGACAAACAAGTTGATGGTGCAAGGATTCTAACAGTCTCGTTCAAAGTCAAGATCTCGCAAATTCTATGGTCGTTATAACGATCTAGTTTGCCAATATAACCTATTATTGGGTCAAATACTGTCTGGCGTTTTTCATACCGATTGTTAGGACGTCCTTGACACACTAAATTTGACTTCGGATAACTCCTTTTACCTGATCAAGATATAGGGCTCACGGCGGGTGTGACCGGTCGACAGGGGATGTTTACTCTCCTAGGTACCTGATCCCACCTGACCTATGATGTGTTTAGAGGTCTGTGTTTGCCTACTCTCTATTTTGTATTTGTTCTGGTGCATCAAAATTGGTACCGTATAAGTTTTACATTATGGCCCCTGGGTCGAGGCCTCTGCTGGTGGACTGTTAGTCCCCGAGGGTCTCTACAGACTTTGTTACTACCTTGAAAATACGGATGTATATTTAATTGCTGTTATAGAATCTAGAAATTCATTTCAAAATTAAGGATTATCTCCCTCACGCATAGCTCTTATCCTTAGACGAATTTGACTCCACACTTTTTTAGCACACTGTTTTCCCCATTAATAGCTCTCAAACTTCATTGTAATTTCGGATTTCAAACATTTCGGTTGAGCATCACTTAAGAGACATTATTTGTCGAAATGCGCATCTGGTGCATCAAAATTGGTACCGTATAAGTTTTACATTATAGAAGTTTAAGATTGATCACTGTTCTACAATGACCGATAGCAGCCGCCACTTTACACCGACATTTTATGTGTAGCGTGTACATCGTTTCCTGAAAAATCACTGACAACATACACTCACTACTCAGGTGTAGAGTCTACACTAAAGGCCGATATCGGGTTTCAAACTGGAGTTGGGTCCACATTTTTATCTTTTCCTTTCCCCTCACTTGGTACCCCATTCGTATATGAATTGGTTGGTAATTCACCGTAGCACCCTGTCTCATTTTAATTAGCTCGCAAATTGCCTTGTAGCTTTCGTCGTAGCTTTGCTTCTCTAGAAGAATTACATCTGCTTCTAAACTAGCAGTAGATGCGAATAAAAAGAGAATATGTAAGTGCATAGATAGAAATTATGACCACTATTATTTTATTTAGAAAGGAGTTGTCAAGAGAAAAATCATTCATGGTCATTATATCATGCTTGCAGGTCTTTGTGTATTCCAATATGGACTTAGGAAGATTAAGAAGGCAAAATTATTTTACTTCCGTATTTTACAGGGCTTGTAATATATCTCCTACTTAAGTCATTCGTACTATTTTCTATCATTTTTAATAAGGTGAAATTATTAGAATGACGCAAATTTTAAGGGGTTTTGGAAAAAAAAGTTCTTCCAATTAAATAATTCAAGATGTCAAAAGATTTTGTCATTCATTTCTCCGGAAGTGGAAGAAATTATTGCTTCTTTTATCATTTAGTACATTTTTCTAAACAAGATATCACGATTTACCTTAAATTTGAAAATTTTAGGGGGTGCGCACCGGCTGCAACCCTTAAATCCGCCACTGAACTGGGCCTCGGTTTTTAGAGTCTCACCCAAAGGACCGCTGCAATCGCCTCTATTGATAAACAATGGGGTATTATGTACCTATTTTAACGGGGATCCCTCGGGATTAATCTCCAAAACATTTGGCGAGAATGTTTTAAAAAAAAGAAACAAAAAAAAAAACAAAAAATTCTTATGAAGCCTTCTCGTGTGGTGAATTATCTTATATCTTATTGGATAATACATATTATAAGAAACTGTAAAAATGCTATATTAAGTACAGTGCCAAAATAAATTGTTGTAAGCCTTTGCCATTGAATTCTATAAACCCAATTTGAATGTACAGGAGAGAAAATGATTGTGAAAAAAGTAAAATATTCACATACTAGACTACCTTAAAGCAGACTATTTATAACACTAATTTTGTACCAGACATATTGATAATAAAAAAGAGAGGAATTGACTAAATTTTGCTACATTAATACCGATATTAAGAAGTCGCACACTGTATCAAAAGCTTTTTCAAAATCGATAAGTAATAATAAACCAGGTATATTTTCTTCCTCAGTGGAATACATAGTATCATAGAAAAGACTTGTATTTTCTTCAATGTATCTATTGGGAATAAAATCTGTTTGATCATGTTTGATTAATTCATCTAGATACCGTATCACTCTACTCGCCACTGAACCTGATGCAATTTTATAGACGACATTCAACAGAGTGAAAGGCCTTCAGTTCTTTAATACCACTATATTTCCAAAACATTTTGAAGAATTCGGCAGAAAACCCATCAGATTCTTGGGATTTATTGGATTTCATTTTGTAAAATGAGGCTTCTTCAATAGTAAATTCCCCTTCTATTGATTCCGGTTCTTTATCAAAACGTTTAGGAACATCTTTAAAGCTTGACTCATTGTTAAAATCAAAACCATTATTTTCTTCCGTTTTCTTGTTTAATTGTTCATAAAATGTTTTTGTTTTCCTCAAGATTTCCGATGTTCATATATTACCCTCCCTTCATTATTCTACAATCTAGGGATTATTTTGCTAGTAATATTTCCAGATTCTAAAGGATAAAATGATGATTTCTCGCCTTCTTCAACCAATTTGACTCTACTTCTTATACAATTACCCTTTAGCTTCTGCTTTCTTATGTTTTCTAAATCTTGTTTTTGTAGACACTTCATCAGTATTACTGTTACAAACATTTTGTTCCGATGTTTCAATGATATTTTCAATTCTTCAACAATAATGGGTCAGTGTACGGTGAAAAAATTGCCAGATCGAAAGCATGCGACATTCTTCAAGTTCCCAGCGACAAAAACCTGTCCGAAATCCATCAAGGTAAACAGGTCGAGGACAATGGGAATCGTTTTACATCGTATGCCACTAAGGTACCATCTGTAAAGGAGGTAAATCAGGTCCTTAGAGATATTTTCAGGATTCCCAAAGTTTCAAGTGCAACGCACACTATATATACATACATATTCACAAACGCAGACAGAGTGATGCACGAAGGAAGTGATGACGATGAAGAACACGGTGTTGGTCGAGCCTTACTGCAAGAATTTGTGGACCAAAATGTCTTAAATTGTGTAGTTGTGGTTTCTCGTTGCTTTAGTGGTAAAATCGGTGCCCGTCGATTTCGACATATTCTGGAGGTGGGAATGAGCGCAGTAGCCAGTGTAAAGTAATCGCTTAGCGCCAGTTTATCAATCACTCTTGTTGAAATGCATAGTGTTACGCATATCGACTGTTCGAACTTTATAAACCATTTGCTTTGTGCCGATTCCATTATTCAGTATAGTATATGCAGATATATATTCTCTGATATATATATATATATATATATATTTATTCGGGCTTTATGGAAAATTTGATCATGTTCTAACCCGTATTTATATCCCGATTAATATTTTAAAATGATACCTTATTACTTATATTTACATTTTTAGTCAGTAACATTGCTGAATTGTGTTAACAACACGTTTTCATACATTTCAAATTGTTGACGTCCACGAAGCGTCATAGATTTTCAAAATGACGACAACACAAAACAAAGTTCCATAAAATGAAGAACTGTTTTAATTATTAAGGCGCTAGAAAGCAAGTATATCAACATATACTTATACATTAACTCAGGAGTACAGTGTATATAATGGAAAACTCTTCCATGTGTCTAATTTTAGGGGGTGGGGGAATTATGATTTAAACGGGGGTGCGCAATTTTACACTTACAGTTGTGATGCGCTTTCACTTTTGAAAAGTGAAAACGTTGAAGACCGACTTTGAAAGATATTCTGTGGATATTACGGAGTTAACAGAAGATTGAGATGGAGGAACATGAAGAACAGGACGGCAGTCGTTAGGTGTAGGCAAATCATTTATAGACAGGCCAGAGGACGCTCCGGAACGAACTGAACATCGCAGAGAATGTGGAACTGCACGAAGGTAAGGGACGGTTTGGACTTGGATATGCAATTGTTGACAAACATGAGCTCGCTGAACGCTTCTTTTGACTCGATAATTTCTGTAATAGGTTTTTAACGACGACTCGCTTCGATGTCCCGACATAAACTTGGAAACCGACATCAATCACCTATGGCTGCTGTGGCAATGAAGCAATGTGGTGTGTAGGTCTTAATGCACTTTGACGACTTATCAGCCATACATCCTTTGAATGACCTTTTTGCTAAAGCCTAATGCCATCGTCTAGCAGTAGGTACAGTTCCGCATCACCGATGACCAGGGTGAAGTTGTAGCAGACGAAATTTTAGACATACAATAGTAAAATATTGTTTACAGAAATGCTTTTATCAAATATGGATGAAAGTCCACAGCTTGGAATACAAATAAAAACGAAATACATTTTGTGATGTTGATTTCATCTATTGATATGTTTCTGTAGTAAGTGAGATCGATTGCTAGATGTGTATTGCCTTAGTTAAAGTAGTACCTGTTACCTACTTTTAACAAATGTTCATACGCACAGCCTCTGTTGACCACGTAGTGGATTCATCCAGGGATAAATACGTATTGCTCGTAATAGTGTTATGTAGGAGAAAACAGTTGCATATATATATACATATATATATATACACACACACACACACACACACACACACACACACACACACACACACACACACATATATATATATATGCAATATAAATCCATAGTATCCTGATTTAATTATTCACAAATTAGTGGTTAGACATAATGTGAATTTATTATATTGGACAATAAGTATTACGTCGTTATATCTAAATTATTATTAATTATATCTGACGATCTGGTTTACAAGATCTTTTTGTCTACTATGTCTGGTTTTAGCCATTTACACTGTGCTATGTATTTATGTATTCAAAAATCGGTGGGTAGACATAATGTAAATTTATTGTATTGAACAATAAGTATTACACCGTCAGTACTATAGAAATTATTATTATCATATCTGACGATCTGTTATCCCGGATCTTTTTTTGGACCTGTGTATGGTTTTAGCTATTTACACTGCGCCATGTATTTCCGGTTACTACCCAGCAGTTTACGGTATGAATTTATGAAAACATTTGTTTTTAAAATTTTAGCATTACACTATCTATAGGATTAAATGAGACCACGTTCGATGTGTCTAGAGTAGATGACAGAGCTGTGGGTTTTCTTGGATCCTGCTAGTAAAGTTTTAAATCTACCTCACAAACTACTTAACAAGATCATACAATATTTATTAGATTTAAGGAATGAAATATTCCTTACACGCAATTCCTTATGTGCGAAGCGCATGATGCAAAAGTTTTCCGACATTTTTTTCGTGGTATACCTCCATCCAACGAAAAAATAATAAATTCATTCCTTATCATTTGATATTTTAAAATATTGAGTTTATATCATAAAACATTATTTGATTTGAGTTGAATTAAAGAGTTATTTTTGGACTACATTTTATGTCATATCGAGATGGGCATAGTGATGTGTGAATACACAACTTTAAAAAAAAACTACATCCGTTAGACCCAATGGCGACTTCCACGAACTGTTGTTTACTGTTGAGCAAACAGGTTTCTTGTGGACTGAAGAATGCAGTTTTAAAAGGATGAGTTAGAGATAAGTCCTCTTGAGAGAAAATTGCAGGAATTTTGTTGAGTGGAACTGGAATTAAGTGCAAAGTTTTATGTTGGTACAAACGGAAAGCGTGGGACACGTTCATAATCAATATGTGGGATGCCAGGTAGGATTCTCTTGAGGGTTTTCACAGCTTCCAGATGGACAAGTGAGTGTTACAGAGGGTTTTTCGAGTTTTATCAGTGAATTCCTAAGGCGTCACAGCTGTTGTAACGTCGTACGGAAGCCTCGTTTAGGTGCCCACTCATAAACATATTGTCACATGTACTTATTTTAATTATTATGTATAGCTATCCTTTCCAGGGCCTCTTCTATCAGTTGATATCTTTACCCCGTATGGTACCCCGTTTGCCTGTGTCTGATATAATTAAGTTCTGAGTTTAGCCATTCATTCTATACTCATGCTGCACGGAATTCGTGTTTGATTGATATTTGGACATTTTGAGTTGTAAATGTTTGTAAAACTTCTTTAATTATACAGACACTTGACTTTCTGAGGTGAGTAACTTTTCTATAAATATTAATGTAATGTGATGTTTTCTATTTCTTATGTTTTGTTAATTTTATGGTCCTGGAATAACTTTGCTCAAATGTATTTTCTATTGTGTTCAAATTCTAAAGTTTATATATTGTTTTATTTGTTACTTTGTGTATTCATTTCATCGATATGTGTTTTCGTAATGTGTAACCATGCGTCCGTATTCACTTTTGTATATATCATATGTTCAGTATTTGTAAAGTACTAAGCAATGTATTATCAAGCGTGTTTCATTTAGTTAAATAACATTAAGTTCAAGTGTAAACGTAGGGCTACAAGGTCCCAAAATATTCCTTTGAAACTGTGTTCCAGACCTGTGTGTGTCCAGGAACTGTGTGCGTCCCGGACCTGTGTGCGTGTGCCGGAACTGTGTGTGTCCTGGAGCTGTGTGAATCCTGGAACTGTGTGTCCAGGAACTTTGTGCCTGTATCAAGACCAGGCATCACATACTGTATATATTTAATGTAACTAATACAAAAGTGAATACATAAAACCAATTTTGTCTTTTATTTTTGTCCATGGCCTCGGATCGTCATGTTACACATATTATGCCAGAGTTCGAACCCATAGTCGTTAAGAGCTACAATATTGCAGTATCTCTGAGGCAGTGTGCGGTGTATCTGGTATTTGGGTTTGTGACTTGAAGGAAGTTGTCGCCAGGTGCAAACTGGACTATTGTCATCCCCGGTTGAATATATTTAACGCTCAGCCCGGAATTGCAGAAGCAGACCTGTGTTGTTTTGTTGGGGTGTCCTCAAATAGCCGTGTTTATTTCATTTTGCATAATTAATTATCATTTATATTTGATACTTGTTTCTTTTAGTTTCATAAATTCATATAGATCGATAGAACTGTTAAGTTTTTCTTTTCAGGATTTCCTAATCTATATATCAATACGAAGCATCCAGAGGAATCCCCAACATTCCAATATAAAGTAGTTCCGGCCATTTATTTTTTTTCGTTGGATACAATATTCCAATATTTTTTCAAGCGTGTAACATGCAAATTAAATTTTTTGGAATATTACCATATACGTTTATAAAAATATGTTCGTTTCTTTGAGCGTTGAAAACCCATGAAAATACAAAGATCTGCTATTCTAAAGAAATTAGTACACAACCTTTTATTAGGAAAAGATGTTCACATAACTCTGGAATCTTTTTTCTAAACCCATTGCCATGTTCCTATGACTATTTACTGGCACTTTTGGAATCAGTTGTTTCTGTCAAAAGTATCTACATTATGTCCTCTTGTCTTTCTATTCTTCTTTCCCTCTTTTCTTTTCTTATGATGAATGTCGCAAATTTTTACATTATTGATTATGGATAAAACACTAAAAAATTATCATGAATATCTAAAAATTTCAACTGTATATTGTAAGGGTCTTGGTGATTATAAGAAACGCAGATATGTTCTGAATTATTTTCATTAAACAAACTTCAATATTTATTTCCGGAAATTATACTTTCACAGTGGGGGTATAAAGGAATATTCAATGTAAACCAATCAAACTCCCGGGGTGTTGCAATCCTATTCAAAAATGATTTTGAATTTCAAATAAAAAACAGTGATAGACAATGAAGGAAACCTTCATAATTGCAGAAATCATGATTGAAAAAACAAACAAAACAATTTACATTAATAAATGTCTATGACCCAAATGCGGACCAACCCCAATTCTACTGTAACCTACTCAAAAAACTAGAACCATTATCGAATGATCAGAACATCATTATGACAACTTAGTGATGGATAAAAAACTGGAGACCATGAACTAAAAACACTTAAACAACCCTAAAGCCCGTATAGAACTTATCAATATTATGGATAATCAAAACTTATGTGACATTTGTCGTGTCTTAAATCCTGATAAATTGAAATACACTTGGAGAAAAATAAAACCCATTAAGCAAGCAAGACTTGACTTTTTCCTCATATCAGAAACTTTAACTCCTTTTATACATGCAGTTGACCATGAAAACAGTTACATATCTGATCACACTCCAGTAGTCTTGACCTTAAAATCAACAAACTTTAAATACGCAAAGGGATTCTGGAAATTTAACAACTTCCCTTTAAAAGACATAGAATATGTAAATTCAGTAAAATTCAAAAATTAAGAAACAAAAAATGCAATATGAAAGGTGACAATAACGAACAGTGGTCATTCTCATAACTCCTATAAGTAATACAAAGTAGATAGTTGGGCAAACACGGACCCTTGGACACACCAGAGGTGGGATCAGATGCCTAGGAAGAGTAAGCATCCCCTGTTGACCGGTCATCACACTCGCCGTGAGTCATATATCTTGATCAGGTAAACGGAGTTATCCGTAGTCAAAATCAATGTGACAAGAACGGCCTAACAATCGGTATGAACACGTCAGACAGCATTGGATCCAATGATAGGTTGTATTGACGAACTAGATCGTTATAACGACCATAGAATTTGCAAAATACTGACTTCAATCGAGACTGTTGAAACCCCTGTACCATCAACTTGTTTGTCAGTAGCTTACCTCGATTTAAAAACTGACTATACACAGAACAAGCTCTTGCGTATCGAATCAGTTAAGAAATATAAACACCATATGCAGGTGATAATGGAATATTGCTACATAAATATGAGAAGTAGACGATGGAGAAGCTGAAATCATCCCGTTTGTCATACATTTGAGTTGTCAGTTTGCCGTTAATGTCTACTTTCAATAAAATATCTAAGTATGAAGCAGAAGTGGACGACTCTGTGGTGTCTTTTATTTCCAGTTCATAGGGATGCAAGGTGAAGATAATGAACAGTGATCAATATCATAACTCCTACAAGGAATACAAAATAAATAGTTGGGCAAACACGGACCCCTGGACACACCAGAGGTGGGATCAGGTGCCTAGGAGGAGTAAGCATCCCCTGTTGACCGGTCACACCCGCCGTGAGCCCCATATCCTGATTAGGTAAACGGAGTTATCCGCAGGGATATATCGAATCGACATATGAATGAAATTATTATTGTTAATAGACAAAACGTCGTCGATACATCTAGATGTCGAATTGAAGGCCACAGTAAGATATTTTTTCTTCTCACGTAGAAGTTTTTGAATAAATTCTGCTTCATATGAATATAAAAACAGGTCAACTAACAAAGGATCACAATTCGTGGCCATGGGAATTCCAACAGACTGTTGGAATTTTTCTAAATCAGACAAACGTGTCCCAGACATCAAGAAGAAATCTAAACTACTTTGTTTTAATGAGTTTTTTTCCCCGCCACAAATATTTTCGTATAGCAGTCTAAAAAGATCATTATAGCAATTATTTTCTAACAACCCCAAGGCTTTGTCTCTTGTCTTTAAATTATTAGTACTTTTATAATTGTAATAGTCTAAATATGGGTTTAAGACAAAATTGAAATTATCACACCAAATAATGTTAGCATACTGCATGTCATCACTGTATTATGTAAAATTTATACGGTACCAATTTTGATGCACCAGATGCGCATTTCGACAAATAATGTCTCTTCAGTGATACTCAACCGAAATGTTAGAAACCCAAAATAATAACGAAGTTTTAGAGCTACTATAGGGAAAAACAGTGTGCCATAAAAGTGGAGTCAAATTTGTCTAAGGATAAGAGCTATGCGTGAGGGAGATAATCCTTAATTTTGAAATGAATTTCTAAATTTTATAACAGCAATTCAATATACATCCGTATTTTCAAGCTAGTAACAAAATACTTAGCTACTGGGCTGTAGAGACCCTCGGGGACTAACATTCCACCAGCAGAGGCCTCGACCCAGGGGTCATAATGTAAAACTTATACGGTACCAATTTTGATGCACCAGATGTACATATTAGCATTATCTAACAAAGCGGTTTGTTATTGTTTGGCCCATAAAAATATTAACATTTCATGCTTTAAGTAGTAAATATTTTCCATCCTCATCAACCTTTTCAGTATGGGGTATAAAATCAAAACTATCAACCTGAATTGCAGATCCTCTCGAGTTTATAGAATATGAGCTAAAGAAGCATTGGTATCCCCACAGGTCCCTTACTTTTTCAATATCACATGAGAAATGTGTATCTTGTAAACAGTAGATATCATGATTTAATGTTTTTAGATAATTAAAATCGTCTTTGCGCTTTGTATTATCACTCATTGAAATTCAATAGTAAAATGGACGTTTGAAAAATGATTACCAAAAGAACTTAAAAGAATCCTCAAAGTTATTGAAAGCATGCAAATAAAGACTTGGGATAGAGAAAAGTAAAGGAAGGTGAAGATAACCAACAATGATCAACCTCATAATTGCTATAAGGAATACAAAATAGAGAGTTGGGCAAACGCCGAGACCTGGATATACCAGAGGTGGGATCAGGTGTCTAGGAGGAGTAACGATCCCCTGTAGACCGATAACACCCGCCGTGAGCACTATGCTTTGATCAGGTAAATTATCTGTAATCAAAATAAGTATGCCAAGAACGGCCTAACATCAATAAAAGGAGTTCGAATGAAAACATCAAGTTATATACTGATATGTGAGTCACTTTGTTTGAAAAATCATTAGCGCTGACCTGTTGTACACGAGAGAAACGAAGTCAACATGGGTACCAGTTTAGTTATTAACGGAAATGTAGTTTGGGTAACTAATGTCTGAACACATTGTAGTCGGATATTATCAACTAACTGTTGGTGCCTTCGGAATTTATTTTAAAAAGCTTTAACTTCGGCAACTTTATTCGGAATTGGGTTTCATTATTTTGTACAGATATCACATCTGCAGTGAATCAAGGTGGTGATATCTCAATATTCAGAGAAGGTGCAGGCAATGTGATCCTTTGTCGTCATATATGTTCTAAATTTATGCAAAAACATTAGCGTCTCAGAGATAGCAAAAGTGTCACTGGAAACAATAGAAAAGAAGATTTCCCAGTTGACTGATGACACTTCATTATCCTTAATGGCAGAAAAGAATCTAGGAAACACTGAAACAAATTTCAGAAATGTCTGGACTTTCTATTGATTTTGACAACATCCATACACACCATGGAGGATAGGATACAAAAGATTTAGAAATTAAATTTTATTTTACTGCACACCTACAAGCCTAAGTAGGGTACTTCTAGATCTACTGGGGATACATTTTGATGTGGAATTAGAAAAAAATGATACAACTATGAACCACAAAATGTACAGCTCAAATCCTTACTGGAAAATCTTTGACTCCCATAGGAAAAATTACAGTGATTACGACATTGGATTTGCCCTTATTAAACCATATCTTGATGTATATCCCGAACCCCTCAGAACCATACTGTAAAGATTTAGAAAAACTCTACCTCTTTCATATCGAATAATTCGACTCACAAGGTAAAAAAAAAGAAGAAGTAATAGTCACGAAATATAAAGATGGAGATTGAAAATTGCAAATCTAATGTCATTTACAGCTTCCATGAATCATGTCGGGTAACACATATAATTTTCTCAAGTAAAGGGATGAGAATGTTTCTTACAAATTTTCAGTTTAACAAATTCATTAACTGTGGGATTGAATACATCACCATGTTTTTGAAAACATAAAAAAATAAAGTTTGTCTAGTTGTATTCGAGTCCTACATTTTATTACATAATCGCATATTTCATGGTCGTTATAAGGATGAAAGGTGAGGATAGCGAACAGTGATCAATGTGACTCCTATAAGCAATACAAAATAGAGAGTTGGGCAACCACCGACCTCTGGACATATTAGAGGTGAAATC